>NC_041386.1:372769225-372789973 GCF_002162155.2 Triticum dicoccoides
TCGGATGTCGTGGCGGTGGCGCGCCGGCGGCGACCGGCGCGCGGAGGCGGAGGACGAGCGGGCGGCGGAGATGGGCCGCGGGGGCCTGCCCGGGTCAGGCAGGCAGGCGTGATGGGAGGCGGCGTCGGGCCATGTGTCGGCCTATGAGTGGCTCGGGGTGGCGGCGCGTTTTTGTCCGGCCGGACCGGACGTGTCCGGCAGCGGGAGGAGGAAGAGGCTAGGGTTTTGGATTGCAGGATTTCGGAGGGGGTGCCTATTTATACATAGAAGGAGCTAGGAGACTCCAAATGAGGTGCGGTTTTCAGCCACACGATCGTGATCGAACGACCGAGAAGATGGAAGGGGTTTAGGTGGGTTTTGGGCCACTTTGGAGAGGTGTTGGGATGCAACACACATGAGGCCTTTACGGTTCCTCGGTTAACTGTTGGAGTATCAAATGAAGTCCAAATGGCACGAAACTTGACAGGCGGTCTATCGGTGGCATACCAAGGCCGCTTGGCAAGTCTCGGTCCAATCCGAGAACGTTTAACACCCGCACACGAAAAGAGGCAAAAGGGGACACCGGAGGACGTAGGAGTGCCGGAATGCAAAACGGACAACGGGGAAAATGCTCGGATGCATGAGACGAACACGTATGCGAATGCGATGCACATGATGACATGATATGAGATGCACGACAAGGACAAAAGCAACACGAAGACAAAACCGAACCACGAGGGAATATCATAACTTAGTGTCGAAAATGGCAAGAGTCAGAATACAAATATGGAAAGTTACATATGGGGTGTTACAACACTCCACCACTACAAAAGGATCTCGTCCCGAGATCTAGGACTGGAAAAACTCCGGATATTCAGAACGGAGGTGGTCCTTGCGTTCCCAGGTGGCTTCATGGTCGGAATGATGTGACCACTTCACTTTCAGTAAATTGATAGACTTTTTGCGAGTCTTGCCCTTAGTTTCTTCAAGGATAGCAACAGGATGCTCATGATAAGACAGTTCTTCTTGGAGATCAATCTCTTCGAAGTTGATGGTGCGATCAGGAGTCTTGAAACACTTGCGAAGCTGAGACACGTGAAACATGTCGTGCACGTTTGCAAAGTTGGATGGAAGCTCAAGTTGATAGGCGAGATCGCCTCTTTTGCCAATGATCTTGAAAGGACCCACGTATCTAGGGGCAAGCTTCCCTTTGATACCGAAGCGACGAGTACCTTTCATTGGAGAGACGCGGAGGTAGACATGGTCTCCGATCTCGAAAGCCAAGTCACGATGCTTGCTATCATAGTAACTCTTCTGGCGCGATTGCGCGGCTTTGAGATTTTCACGAATGCCTTTGCACATTTCTTCAGCCTCTGTGATCAAGTCATTGCCAAGAAGTTGGCGTTCACCAATCTCTGACTAGTTAAGAGGAGTACGACACTTTCTGCCATAGAGAAACTCGAATGGGGCCTTGCCCGAACTCGCTTGGAAGCTGTTGTTGTAGCAGAACTCAGCATATGGAAGACAATCTTCCCACTTCATACCGAAAGAAATGACACAAGCCCTGAGCATATCTTCAAGAATTTGATTGACTCGCTCGACTTGGCCACTAGTTTGAGGATGAAAGGTTGTGTTGAAGCGAATGTTGGTGCCCATGGCCTTCTGAAAGGAGTCCCAAAACTTAGAGGTAAAGATGCTTCCATGATCTGAAGATATCATCTGCGGAATGCCGTGCAAAGAGACATTCCTGGAGGTATATAGCTCTGCCAACTGAGCTTCTGTGATAGATTCTTTGATAGGAAGAAAATGAGCCACTTAGGTAAGCTTGTCGATGACAACGAAGATAGCATCATTGCCACGCTTGGACTTGGGAAATCCAGTCACGAAGTCCATCTCAATATGGTCAAACTTCCATTCTGGAATGGCAAGAGGTTGGAGGAGATCAGCTGGTTGTTGGTGTTCTGCTTTCACTCTTCTGCAGACATCACATTCATTCACAAACTAAGCAATCTCGCACTTCATTTGAGTCCACCAATACGACTGCTTGAGGTCATGGTACATCTTTGTGCTTCTCGGGTGAATAGGAAGGAGTGAATTGTGAGCCTCCTTCATAATGAATTTACGAAGGTCACCCTTAGAAACAACAATGCGATCCTCGAAGAATAGAGTATCTTTGTCATCAAGGCGATAGCACTTGTACTTGGGTTGGCTCTTGGCAATCCCAATCTTCACCTTCTTCACCATAGCATCAAGAAGTTGAGCCTCACGAATATGATCTTCCAAAGTAGGAGAGACTTGGAGGTTGGCAAGGAATCCTTGAGGAACAACTTGGAGATTAAGTTTGCGGAAAACTTCACAAAGCTCCGGTTGGTAGGGCTTGAGAATCAAACTATTGTAGTAAGCCTTCGTGCTCAAAGCGTCAGCAATTACATTGGCCTTTCCTGGAGCATATTCAATACTCGGATTATACTCTTGAATCATTTCGACCCAACGAGTCTGCCTGAGGTTGAGGTTGGGCTCCGTGAAGATGTACTTGAGACTCTTATGATTAGTGAAGATGTCCACTTTTCTTCCCAACAAGAGATGTCTCCATGTTAAAAGAGCATGGACAACTGCCGCCAACTCGAGGTCATGAGTGGGGTAGTTCTTTTCGTTGGCTTCAACTGGCGAGAGGTATAGGCCACAACTTTCTTCTCTTGCATTAACACAGCACCGAGACCTTGAAGGGAAGCATCACAGAAAGCCTTGAATGGTTTGGATTCATTAGGAGGAGTCAGAACTGGAGCTGTGACTAACTTCTCTTTGAGGGTGTTGAAAGCGATGTCACATTCAGGCGTCTATACATACTTCACAAGCTTTTGGAGAAGGTTGGAAAGAGGCTTCACGATCTTAAAGAAATTTTCAACGAACCTTCGACAATAGCTTGCGAGCCCAAGGAAGCTGTGGAGTTGCTTCATATTCTGAGGCGGTTCCCAATTCACAATTGCATACACATTCTCAGGATTCACAGTTATGCCCTTGGCGGAGATGATATGCCCAAGGTAGAGAACCTCATCGAGCCAAAACTCGCACTTTGAAAACTTCGCATAGAACTGATGTTCTCTGAGTTTGTCCAGCACCAATCTCAAGTGCTTGGCATGATCCTCCTTGTTCTTGGAAAAGACCAAAATTTCATCGAGATAGACCAAGATGAAGTCATTTGTGTAGGGGTTGAAGATGAAGTTCATCATGCGAGAGAAAGTTGGAGGAGCGTTGACAAGGGCGAAAGACATGACAGTGTATTCATAAGAACCATAGCTTGTTCTAAACGCTGTCTTGGGGATGTCTTGTTCACGAAGGCGAATCTGATGATAGCCCATAGGGAGGTCAAGCTTGGAGAATACTTGAGCACCTTTGAGTTGTTCGAAAAGCTCATTGATGTTGGGAAGTGGGTACTTGTTCTTTATGGTCTTCTTGTTCAATGGACGGTAGTCGACATAAAGTCGGTCTGTTCCATCCTTATTCTTGACAAAAAGAACACCACAACCCCAAGGAGAAGAACTTGGTCGGATCAGACCCATACGCTCTTGTTCATCGAGTTGTTTCTTCAGCTCCTTCAACTCTTTCGGTCCAAGCTTGTAAGGCCGTTTGCAAACAGGTTCCCTGCTAGGCTCAAGATCAATGACGAATTCAACTGGCCGGTGAGGAGGCATTGTTGGAAGCTCTTCTGGAAAGACATCTTGATATTCACAAACGACTGGAATCTAAGAGATGGCATCCAACTCGCCCTTCTCATTGAGAGAATACAGTCGAATGGTATCATCACGAGCGGCAAAGACAATCACATCCTCAGACGAGTGTGTCAATTGAATCTGCCTGGCAGCACAATCAAGCAAAGCCTTGTGCTTAGAAAGCCAGTCCATGCCGATAATTAGATCAATATCCGAGTTACTAAGGACCATTGGAGAAGACAGAAACTTATAGTCACCCATCTCGATAGAAACGTCTGGAACCACCAAACTGGCACTCAACCGTTTACCCGGAGAAACGATATCCATTAATTTTCCCAAATGAGGAGAAGTGAATTTGTTATTGGCAAAAAATGGTTTTGACATGAAACAATGCGATGCACCAGTGTCAAAAAGAACTTTTGCAGGAATATCGTTAACAGGAAGGTTACCCATCATCACTTCTGATGAGTCCTTTGCCTGAGTTGCGTTTGTCATGTTGACCTTGGCATGCTTGGGATTATGCTTGACCACTGCATTGCTAGCAGATCTCACAGGAGGAGGAGGAGGAAGACACCTCTGGTTGAAGCATTTGTTTGCATAGTGACCCTTCTACTGACACTTGTTGCACGTGACCTCTAAGAGCGGATGGTGATACGGAGCACTTGATCTTGGAGCATGAGACGAAGCCTTGTTCTGAAAGCCTGGGTTGGGTGGGTGGGAAGATCCATTGCCACCTTTGCTCTTCTGCTGATAAGGCTGACGGAACGACGGAACGGAGGAGGAGGAGGCAACCAATACTTTTGCTTCTTAGCTACCACTTGAGTTGAAGAAGAAGGAGTTGCATCCCCGACTCTCTTCTTGGAAGCATCACACTTGAGCTGAGCAGCCTCTTGCCTTAGTGCCATATTGAAGAACTCATCATACTTTTTAGCTTAAAAGCACAAGAGCTAGTTGCAGATCTTCTCTGAGGCCACCTCTGAACTGATAAATCATGCTCTTCTCGTCAGGGACGTCTTGCTTAGTGATACGAGCGAGCTTCTGGAACATGATGTTGTATTGGTAAACAGACAAGCTGCCTTGCTTCAGATTGCGGAACTCCTCACGCTTGCTCTCAACAACACTCTGAGGAATGTGGTGAGCTTTGAAGTCTTGGCAGAAATCATCCCAGGTAATCACACGACCTCCTCTGGAATCTTTGTATTTTTGATACCACTCTGCAGCTTGGTCTTTGAGTTGGAACAAAGCAAACTAGACAAAGTCCTCAGACCTGACATTGCTGCACTCGAAATGTTTGCAAATATCCACGAGCCAATCATCAGCGTCTCTGGCCTCGACATAGTTACTAAAGGTCTTCAGCTGGTGTGCGAGGAACTGGTTGGGTGTAGCAAACTGAGTTTGATTGTTGCCATTGCCTTGATTTCCTTGGTTGTGCTCTTGCAAGAGTTGCATAATCAGCTGCGTGTTGGCGTTGGCAGCGGCCATCACAACTTGCCATGCCTCCGGAGGTGGAGGTGGTGGCGGTGGTTCCGGATTCTGACGCGTTGGAGGAGCCATCCTGAAGAGGGTGACATCCGTTAGCATCTTGAAAGACATATATTCAAGCTGAATCAAATGGATCGAAATTGCAACATATAGCCTTAACATTCGAACAAGAATGAACAAATGAATTCCAAATTAAATGATCACACTTCCATAAATTGAGAAGCCACTTAGATAGAGGTAGATGAATAAAACAACAAGGTACGGACATGAACAAATACTTGGTAAGGATTACCCAATCACAAACCAAATATCTGCGGAAGAAATACTAGAGCTACAAGAATTCCCACCTATGAAACTCCCGAAATTTTCCGGTTATGCAATCAGGTGTTGGGGATACAGGGGAAGCATAATATCTCACCCAAAACTAGCAAATCCTACATCCAGCTGTATCCATCCTTCAACACATAACCAAGAAACCTTCGGAAATCATTTACCTCAACCTTCGAAAAAGATCTGTTACACGAGTTATGGCAATACTCCAGAACTCCCGCCCCAGTACTGGGTGGCGTCGAGGTTATCTCACCAACAACTGCATAAAAGAGATTTTCGATGTCGGCGAAACTCAGGTATTCCAGAACTGCAACGATAAAATTGTGACGACAACACGTTGGAGCTCAACTCCCCGGGACACTGCCACAACCCCTAAATGTCAGGAGGCACCAAGAACAATGTTCTTGTCACAAAACCATCAGAACGATTCCAAGATACCCGCGTGATCCTAAACAAAATTTAGTAAAATTTGAGAAGAGAAGAGTCAAAACTCAACATCGGGATGCCTCACCAGAGCGACAAAGGGACTGAGGAGTAAAAAGAATCCTACTCTCCGATATATATAATCCTATAAGACTCAAAACATTTTTCTAGACTAAACAACGCCAGCGATTGGATCAAGTGGGGGGCTCCTAAGTCAGGGAAGGCTCTGATTACCAACTTGTAACACCCATGATGCGGCTATATCTCCCACGTGTCGGAGCACGACTTAGAGGCATAACCGCATTGTAGGCAATATCGCAAGAGGGGTAATCTTTACACATCCCATGTACTGAATAAGAAAGAGGTACATAGTTGGCTTACAATCGCCACTTCACACCATACATAAATATAGCATGACAATCATCCAGATACAATCAAGGTCCGACTACGGAACCAAAATAAAGACAACCCCAAATGCATAAGATCCCCGATCGCCCCAACTGGGCTCCACTACTGATCGTCTGGAAAGGAAATGTAGTAACGTCCTGAGTCCTCATCGAACTCCCACTTGAGCTTAGTCGCATACCCTGGAACGGTATCATCGGCACCTGCATCTGGTTTTGGAAGTAATCTGCGAGTCACGGGGACTCAGCAATCTCACACCCTCGCGATCAAGACTATTTAAGCTTATGGGTAGGTAAAAGGTATGAGGTGGAGCTGCAGCAAGCACTAGCATATATGGTGCCTAACTTACGCAAATGAGAGTGAGAAGAGAAGGCCAAAGCACGGTCAAGAATCTATGATCAAGAAGTGCTCCTAGAACTACTTACGTTCAAGCATAACCCGAGACCGTGTTCTCTTCCCGGACTCCGCCGAAAAGAGACCATCACGGCTACACACGTTGTTGATTCATTTTAATTAAGTTAAGTCTCAAGTTTTCTACAGCCAGACATTAACAAATTTCCATCTGCACATAACCGCGGTCACGGCTTTCGAAAGTTCAAATCCCTGCAGGGGTGTCCCAACTTAGCCCATCACAAGCTCACACGGTCAACGAAGGATATTCCTTCTTCCAGGACGGCCCGATCAGACTCGGAATCCCGGTTACAAGACATCTCGACAATGGTAAAACAAGACCAGCAAAGCCGCCCGATGTGCCGACAAATCCCGATAGGAGTCGCACGTATCTCGTTCTCAGGGCAAACCGGATAGGTCAAGCTACAAGTAAAACCAACCCTCGAGTTGCCCCGAGGTGGCCCCGCAGGCTGCCTGTTTCGGACCAACACTCAAAGGAGCATTGGCCCAGGGGGTTTAAAATAAGGATGACCAGGGGAAAAGGGCTAGGTGTCAAATGATAAAACCAAGGTTGGGCCTTGCTGGAGGAGTTTTATTCAAGGCGAACTGTCAAGGGGTTCCCATTATAACCCAACCGTGTAAGGAACGCAAAATCAAGGAACATAACACCGGTATGATGGAAACTAGGGCGGCAAGAGTGGAACAAAACACCAGGCATAAGGCCGAGCCTTCCACCCTTTACCAAGTATATAGGTGCATTAAGTAAACAAGATATAATAATGATATCCCAACAATAATCATGTTCCAACAAGGAACAAACTCCAATCTTCACCTGCAACTAGCAACGCTATAAGAGGGGCTGAGCAAAGCGGTAACATAGCCAAACAACGGTTTGCTAGGATAAGGTGGGTTAGAGGTTTGACATGGCAATATGGGAGGCATGATAAATCAAGTGGTAGGTATCGCAGCATAGGCATAGCAATAGAGCAAACAACTAGCAAGCAAAGATAGAACTGATTTCGAGGGTATGGTCATCTTGCCTGCAAAGTTCTCCAGGTTGACGTAAGCTTGATCCTCGTAAGAATAATCAATGGGTTCCTCGATCACTTACTCGTCTCCCGGCTCTACCCAAAGCAAGACACAAGCAAAGGGAACCACAATCAACCACGGTGCAATGCGCAAGCAACATGATGCAAAACATGGTAAGCTATGCGGGATGTGATATGCAATGCATATGCGTGCTCCGGAAGGAAAAGATTGAACCAGGCCTCAACTTGGAAAACCAAGAGTGCCGCTGGAAAGATGAGTTGATTTCGGTCGAAATCGATATAAAGATCACCGGAATCGGATGCACGGTTTGCAATAATGGCACTATCATGCGATTAACAGCAGGATGCCATCTAGAATGCATCAAGAAAATAAGCTACTACACTCTAACATAGCAAAAAAGCACATGGCAGTGATCCACTCAAGATGATTGACAAAAGATGAACACTGAGCTACGGCTAAATCACTCAATAGCAGGTTCAAACAAGCATGGCAAAAGTGCAAAAGATATCAGGTTCACAGACATAGTGGAAATAACAACATGTCAGGATATAACATCAGGTAGCAATGTTTAGAGCAAGATAACAACATGCTATAGGAACATATCGTGGCAAAGCAAGGCAGGGCATGAAACTACTCAAAGCATATAACAAAAGTCCCTTACTGACCATAAGCCAAAAGGGGTCAGAAAATACAATGGCAACCATGTAAACATAGCAAGTTTCGTTAACAGATTCAGACTTAGCAGAAAATTGGACATGGCAAAAACAGGGTTACGTAGGCATGTTTGCGAGCTCGATGCACTCACCACAAGGCATTGCAAGAAAAACTAAGCATACACCCAGCAAGAAGACATGTTAAAGTAGCTAACCATGGCAAGAACCTACTCATAGCATGCATGGATCAACTACAACAACCTCGGCAAAATTGAATAACATGTAAACAATCTGCCAGGAACATTTTATAGCAAAAGTAGAGCAAGATTGAGTCATGCTAGGGTACTCCATAATTGCAAACAAAGACATGGATGGATAGAACATATCAATATCTCAAAATCATCCTTACTGAACATGCTCAAAAGAGGCATGGATCATTCTGTAGCAACATGAATACAAGGCATAAAAATACCATCAGGGAAATGACTTAGAAGAATTCTAAGTCCCTAAAATCAGCAACATCACGAGAGCTACTTTGCATGCTTGTGCTAGTCACCACACTGATCACAAAAATACATGGCATACACCCTGTAAAGATGGCATGGCATAGCACAAAACACATGTAGGGCTCAAGTTCATAGGAGGCACACATTAAACATGGCAAAAATGACAAATGTCCACAATCTGTTAAGAAACAGAAACTAACATTTTATAGCACTCTTGCAATAGCATTTAGGGAATCAAGATGGACTCAAACAAGGATGGCGCAATGGAACAAAATGAAGAGCACATCCAGGCGAACGATTCGATATGCTACATGCCCAAAACGAAGCTACGGGTGATGAGATATGGTAAGATGAACATGCCTAAAAATATTGCAAACTAGGGACTTAGTGGAAAAAATAGACCTCGGGATCTAGGGTTACTGTAGCCAGATCTGGCGCACGCGAACCGAGGCGGCGACGCGAGCTCGCTGGAGAAGAAAGTGGCCGCCGGAGTAGTCGGATCTGTTCGCCGACGACGAGGAGGAGGCGGTGGTGGACGGAGCCGGTTAGGGGGCGCGGGGCCGGAGCGGGCGGCGCGGCACCGCGGGGTCTGCGCGGGCTCACCGGCGATGAGGGCAGGACGAGGCGGCGGTTGGACGTCGTGGCGGTGGCGCGCCGGAGGCAGGGTCGCAGCGGTGGCGCTCGGACGGCGACCAGCGCATGGAGGCGGAGGACGAGCAGGCGGCGGAGATGGGCCGTGAGGGCCTGCCCTGGGCCGCGCGGGCCGGCGCGGTGGGAGGCGGCGGTGGGCCACGTGTCGGCCTGTGAGTGGCTCAGGGTGACAGCGCGTTTTTGTCCGGCCGGACCGGACGTGTCCGGCGGCGGGAGGAGGAAGAGGCTAGGGTTTTGGACTGCGGGATTTCGAAGGGGGATGCCTATTTATACGTAGAAGGAGCTAGGAGACTCCAAATGAGGTGCGGTTTTCAGCCACGCGATCGTGATCGAATGACCGAGAGGATGGAGGGGGTTTTGGTGGGTTTTGGGCCACTTTGGAGAGGTGTTGGGCTGCAACACACACGAGGCCTTTACATTTCCTCGGTTAACCGTTGGAGTATCAAACGAAGTCCAAATGGCACGAAACTTGACAGGCGGTCTACCGGTGGCATACCAAGGCCGCTTGGCAAGTCGCAGTCCAATCCTAGAACGTTTAACTCCCACACACGAAAAGAGGCAAAAGGGGACACCGGAGGACATAGGAGTGCCGGAATGCAAAACGAACAATGGGGAAAATGCTCGGATGCATGAGACGACCACGTATGCGAATGCGATGCACATGATGACATGATATGAGATGCATGACAAGGACAAAAGCAAAACGAAGACAAAACCCAACCACGAGGGAATATCATAACTTAGTGCCAAAAATGGCAAGAGTCAGAATACAAATATGGCAAGTTACATATGGGGCATTACACCTTCGCTCCGGTCGTCAAGCCCGGCACGATACGCTCGGTTCTTCACCTTGTGGTCTCCCGTGCTTGGCCGGTGCACCAGATGGACGTCTCCAACACCTTCCTCCATGATCACCTCAAGGATCAAGTCTTCTGCCAGCAGCCCACTGGGTTTGTTGACCCAACGCTTCCCGACCACGTGTGCCTGCTTTCGCGGTCCTTGTACGGACTCAAGCAGGCTCCGCGCGCTTGGTACCAGCACATCGCGACATTTCTCCACCAGTTTGGATTCCGCTCTACCCGCTCGGACACCTCTCTCTCTCTTCGTCTATCGTCAAGGCTCTGACACGGCCTACTTGCTGCTCTATGTCGACGACATCGTCCCGACGGCATGTACGCCTGGTCTTCTTAGTCAGCTCACGACTCATATTAGTGCTGAGTTCGTGATCAAGGACTTGGATCCTTTGCACTACTTCCTCGGTGTCCAGGTTGTGCGCCGTCCGGATGGCTTCTTCCTTCATCGGCAGAAGTACGCTCATGAGCTCCTGGAGCGCGCCGGCATGCCTAACTGCAAGCCCACCGCTACACCTATTGATACGAAGGCCAAGCATTCTGCCACAGATGGTTCTCCTGCTTCAGATGCTGCTTTTTATCCGTCTATCATTGGTGCTCTCCAGTACCTCACTCTGACTCGACCGGAGATTCAGTATGTCATGCAGCAGGTGTGACTTCATATGCATGCTCCTCGAGACGTTCACTGGGTTGCCGTCAAGCGGATTCTTCCCTATATCTGTGGCACTATGGATCTTGGCATCACGCTTCACACCTCCGCTGACACCACCCTCACCGCCTACTCCGATGCAGACTGGGTGGGGTGCCCTGTGATGTCTACTACACAACCTTCTTCTTGTAGACGTTGTTGGGCCTCCAAGTGCAGAGGTTTGTAGGACGATATCACATTTCCCTCAAGTGGATGACCTAAGGTTTATCAACACGTGGGAGGCGTAGGATGAAGATGGTCTCTCTCAAATAACTTTGCAACCAAATAACAAAGAGTCTCTTGTGTCCCCAACACACCCAATACAATGGTAAATTGTATAGGTGCACTAGTTCGGCGAAGAGATGGTGATACAAGTGCAATATGGATGGTAGATATAGGTTTTTGTAATATGAAAATATAAAAACAGCATGGTAACTAATGATAAAAGTGAGCGTAAATGGTATTGCAATGCTAGGAAACTAGGCCTAGGGTTCATACTTTCACTAGTGCAAGTTCTCTCAAGAATAATAACATAACTGGATCATATAACTATCCCTCAACATGCAACAAAGAGTCACTCCAAAGTCAATAATAACGGAGAACAAACGAAGAGATTATTGTAGGGTACGAAACCACCTCAAAGTTATCCTTTCTGATCGATCTATTCTAGAGTCCATAGTAAAATAACACGAAGCTATTTTTTCCGTTCGATCTATCCTAGAGTTCATACTAGAATAACACCTTAAGACACAAATCAACCAAAACCCTAATGTCACATAGATACTCCAATGTCACCTGAAGTATCCATGGGTATGATTATACGATATGCATCACACAATCTCAGATTCGTCTATTCAACCAACACAAAGAACTTCAAAGAGTGCCCCAAAGTTTTTACCGGGGAGTCAAGACGAAAACGTGTGCCAACCCCTATGCATAAGTTCACAAGGTCACAGAACTCACAAGTTGATCACCAAAACATACATCAAGTGGATCACGTGAATATCCCATTGTCACCACAGATAAGCACATGCAAGACATACATCAAGTGTTCTCAAATCCTTAAAGACTCAATCCGATAAGATAACTTCAAAGGGAAAACTCAATCCATTACAAGAATATAGTGGGGGAGAAACATCATAAGATCCAACTATAATAGCAAAGCTCGCGATACA
This sequence comes from Triticum dicoccoides, assembly GCF_002162155.2. Classification (NCBI taxonomy): domain Eukaryota; kingdom Viridiplantae; phylum Streptophyta; class Magnoliopsida; order Poales; family Poaceae; genus Triticum; species Triticum dicoccoides. The sequence continues at coordinate 372,781,519 of NC_041386.1, forward strand.
TCAAGATCGTGCCATATCAAGAACACAAGAGAGAGAGAGAGAGAGATCGAACACATAGATACTGGTACATACCATCAGCCCCGAGGGTGAACTACTCCCTCCTCGTCATGGAGAGCGCCGGGATGATGAAGATGGCCACCGGAGAGGGATTCCCCCTCTGGCAGGGTGCCCGAATGGGTCTAGATTGGTTTTCAGTGGCTACAGAGGCTTGTGGTGGTGGAACTCCCGATCTAGGTTATTTTCTAGAGGTTTCTGTATTTGAAGGAATTTTTGGCGTCGAGAACAAGTCAGGGGTCCTCGAGTCGTCCATGAGATAGGGCGGCGCGCCCCCACCCTCGTGGATGGCCGATACTCTTCTGGCCCAACTCGTTTACTCTGGGGGCTTCTTTTGGTCCATAAAAAATCATCAAAAATTGGCACGTCAATTGGACTTCGTTTGGTATTCCTTTTCTGTAAAATTCAAAAACAAGGAAAAACAGAAACTGGCACTGGGCTCTAGGTTAATAGTTAGTCCCAAAAATCATATAAAATAGCATATAAATGCATATAAAGCATCCAAGGTGGATAATATAATAGCATGGAACAATACAAAATTATAGATACATTGGAGACGTGTCAAGCATCCCCAAGCTTAATTCATGCTCGTCCTTGAGTAGGTAAATGATAAAAATAGAATTTTTGATGTGGAATGCTATCTAACATATTTATCCATGTAATTATCTTTATTGTGGCAAGAATATTCAGATCCGAAAGATTCAATACAAAAGTTTAATATTGACATAAAAATAATAATACTTCAAGCATACTAACAAAGTAATCATGTCTTTTCAAAACAACATGGCCAAAGAAAGCTATCCCTACAAAATCATATAGTCTGGCTATGCTCTATTTTCATCACACAAAATATTTAAATCATGCACAACCCCGATGACAAGCCAAACAATTGTTTCATACTTTTGATATTCTCAAACTTTTTCAATCTTCACGCAATACATGAGCGTGAGCCATGGACATGGTACTATAGGTGGAATAGAATGGTGGTTGTGGAGAAGACAAAAAGGAGAAGACAGTCTCATATCAACTAGGCGTATCAACAGGCTATGGAGATGCCCATCAATAGATATCAATGTGAGTGAGTAAGGATTGCCATGCAACGAATGCACTAGAGTTATAAGGGTATGAAAGCTCAAAAAGAAACTAAGTGGGTGTGCATCCAACTCGCTTGCTCATGAAGACCTAGGGCATTTTGAGGAAGCCCATCATCGGAATATACAAGCCAAGTTCTATAATGAAAGATTCCTACTAGTATATGAAAGTGACAACATAGGAGACTCTCTATCATGAAGATCATGGTGCTACTTTGAAGCACAAGTGTGGTAAAAGGATAGTAGCATTGCCCCTTCTCTCTTTTTCTCTCTTTTTTTGTTTTTTTTGTTTTTTTGGGCCTTCTCTTTTTTATGGCCTCTTTTTCTCTCTTTTTTCGTCCAGAGTCTCATCCCGACTTGTGGGGGAAACATAGTCTCCATCATCCTTTCCTCACATGGGACAATGCTCTAATAATGATGACCATCACACTTTTATTTACTTACAACTCGAGAATTACAACTCGATACCTAGAACAAGACATGACTCTATATGAATGCCTCCGGCGGTGTACCGGGATGTGCAATGAATCAAGAGTGACATGTATGAAAGAATTATGAACGGTGGATTTTATACAAATACGATGTCAACTACATGATAATGCAAAGGAATATGAAAATGATGAAGCGTATCATAATAAATGGAATGGTGGAAAGTTGCATGGCAATATATCTTGGAATGGCTATGGAAGTGCCATAATAGGTAGGTATGGTGGCTGTTTTGAGGAAGGTAAATGGTGGGTTTATGGTGCCGGTGAAAGCTGCACGGTACTAGAGAGGCTAGTAATGGTGGAAGTGTGAGAGTGCGTATAATCCATGGACTCATCATTAGTCATAAAGAACTCACATACTTATTGCAAAAATCTATTAGTTATCGAAGCAAATGTTGGGGAACGTAGTAATTTCAAAAAAATTCCTACGCACATGCAAGATCATGGTAATGCATAGCAACAAGAGGGGAGAGTGTCGTCCACGTACCCTCGCAGACCGTTAAGCGGAAGCGTTATAACAACGCGGTTGATGTAGTCGTACGTCTTCACGATCGACCGATCCTCAACACCGAACGTATGGCACCTTCGCGTTCAGCACATGTTCAGCTCGGTGACGTCCCGCGAACTCACGATCCAGTAGAGCTCAGGGAAGAGTTTCGTTAGCACGACAGCGTTGGGACGATGTTAATGAAGCTACCGATGCAGGGCTTCGCCTAAGCACCGCTACGATATAACCGAGGTGGATTATGGTGGAGGGGGGCACCGCACACGGCTAAGAGATCAACAGAGCAATTGTTGTCTATGGGGTGCCCCCTTGCCCCCGTATATAAAGGAGCTAGGGGGAGGCGGTCGGCCAAGGAGGACGGCGCGCCAAGGGGGGAGTCCTACTCCCACTGGGAGTAGGACTCCCTCTTTTCCTAGTTGGAGTAGGAGAGGAGAAGGAAGGGAGAGAGGAAGAGAAGGAAAGGGGGGCGCCGCCCCCCCTCCTTGTCCAATTCGGACTAGAGGGGGAGGGGGCGTGCGGCTGCCCTTGGCCGCCCCTCCTCTTCTCCCACTAAGGCCCATTAGGCCCAATATACTCCTCGGGGGGTTCCGGTAACCCCCCGGTACTCCGGTAAATGTCCAAAACCTCCTGAAACACTTCCGGTTTCTGAACATAGTCATCCAATATATCGATCTTTATGTCTCGACCATTTCGAGACTCCTCGTCATGTCCGTGACCATATCCGGCACTCCGAACTACCTTCGGTACATCAAAACACAAAAACTCATAATACCTATCGTCACAGAACTTTAAGCGTGCGGACCCTACGGGTTCAAGAACTATGTAGACATGACTTCAAATATTAGCAACAAAACCAGTATCAAATACCCAGGTGCTACTGCGAGCTCTAGTAAGGTACACATCAATAGCATGTATATCACATATACCTTTGTTCACCTTGCCATCCTTCTTATCCGCCAAATACTTGGGGCAGTTCCGCTTCTAGTGACCAGTCCCTTTGCAGTAGAAGCACTCAATCTCAGGCTTAGGTCCAGACTTGGGTTTCTTCTCTTGAGCAGCAACTTGTTTGCCGTTCTTCTTGAAGTTCCCTTTATTTTTCCCTTTACCCTTTTTCTTGAAACTGGTGGTCTTGTTGACCATCAACACTTGATGCTCCTTCTTGATTTCTACCTCTGCAGCCTTTAGCATTGCAAAGAGCTCGGCAATCGTCTTATCCATCCCTTGCATATTATAGTTCATCACGAAGCTCTTGTAGCATGGTGGTAGTGATTGAAGAACTCTGTGAATGACACTATCAACTGGAAGATTAACTCCCAGCTGAGTCAAGTGATTATGATACCTAGACATTTTGAGTATATGTTCACTGACAGAACTATTCTCCTCCATCTTGGAGCTGTAGAACTTATTGGGGACTTCATATCTCTCAATTCGGGCATTTGCTTGAAATATTAACTTCAACTCCTGGAACATCTCATATGCTCCATGACATTCAAAACGTCGTTGAAGTCCTGATTCTAAGCCGTAAAACATGGCACACTGAACTATTGAGTAGTCATCAGCTTTGCTCTGCCAGACGTTCGTAACATCTGGCGTTGCACATGCAGCGGGTTTGGCACCTAGCGGTGCCTCCAGGATGTAATTCTTCTATGCAGCAATGAGGATAATCCACAAGTTACGGACTCAGTCCGTGTAATTGCTACCATCATCTTTCAACTTTGCTTTCTCAAGGAACACATTAAAATTCAACGGAACAACAACACGGGACATCTATCTACAATAACATAGACAAGCAAAATACTATTAGGTACTAAGTTCATGATAAATTTAAGTTCAATTAATCATATTACTTGAAAACTCCCACTTAGATAGACATCCCTCTAATCATCTAAGTGATCACGTGATCCATATCAACTAAACCATAATCGATCATCATGTGAAATGGAGTAGTTTTCAATGGTGAACATCACTATGTTGATCATATCTACTATATGATTCACTCTCGACCTTTCGGTCTCAGTGTTCCGAGGCCATATCTTCATATGCTAGGCTCGTCAAGTTTAACCTGAGTATTCTGCGTGTGCAAAACTGTCTTACACCCATTGTAGATGAATGTTGAGCATATCACACCCGATCATCACGTGGTGTCTCGGCACGACAAACTTTGGCAACGGTGCATACTCAGGGAGAACACTTTTACCTTCAAATTTAGTGAGAGATCATCTTATATTGCTACCGTCAAACAAAGCAAAATAAGATGGATAAAGGATAAACATCACATGCAATCAATATAAGTGATATGATATGGCCATCATCATCTTGTGCCTTTGATCTCCATCTCCAAAGCACCGTCATGATCACCATCGTCACTGGCACGACACCTTGATCGCCATCGTAGCATCATTGTCATCTCACCATCTATTGCTTCTACGACTATCGCTACCGCTTAGTGATAAAGTAAAGCAATTACAGGGCGATTGCATTGCATACAATAATGCGACAACCATATGGCTCCTGCCAGTTGCCGATAACTCTGTTACAAAACATGATCATCTAATACAATAAATATAGCATCATGTCTTGACCATATCACATCACAACATGCCCTGCAAAAACAAGTTAGACGTCCTCTACATTGTTGTTGCAAGTTTTACGTGGCTGCTACGGGTTGAGCAAGAACCGTTCTTACCTACGCATCAAAACCACAACGATAGTTCATCAAGTTAGTGCTGTTTTCACCTTCTCAAGGACCGGGCGTAGCAACTAAAGTTGGAGAAACTGACACCTGCCAGCCACCTGTGTGCAAAGCACGTCGGTAGAACCAGTCTCGCGTAAGCGTACGCGTAATGTCGGTCCGGGCCGCTTCATCCAACAATACCGCCGAACCAAAGTATGACATGCTGGTAAGCAGTGCATAGCAACGAGAGGGGAGAGTGTCGTCCATGTACCCTCGTAGACCATTAAGCGGAAGCGTTATAACAATGTCATTGATGTAGTCGTACGTCTTCACGATCGACCGATCCTCAGCATCGAACGTACGGCACCTCCGCATTCAGCGCACGTTCAGCTCGGTGACGTCCCACAAACTCATGATCCAGTAGAGCTCGAGGAAGAGTTTCGTCAGCACGATGGCGTGGTGATGATGTTGATGAAGCGACTGGCGCAGGGCTTCACCTAAGCACCGCTATGATATAACCGAGGTGGATTATGGTGGAGGGGGCCACCGCACACGGCTAAGAGATCAATAGGTCAATTGTTGTCTATGGGGTGCCGCCTTTCCCCTGTATATAAAGGAGCTAGGGGCGAGGCAGACGACCAAGGAGGAGGGCGCGCCAAGGGGGGAGTCCTACTCCCACCGTGAGTATGACTCCCTCTTTTCCTAGTTGGAGTAGGAGAAAGGAAGAGAGAGAGGAAGAGAAGGAAAGGGGGGCGCCGCCCCCCTCCTTGTCCAATTCGGACTAGAGGGATAGGGGGCGTGCGGCTACACTTGGCCGCCCCTCCTCTTCTCCCACTAAGGCCCATTAGGCCCAATATACTCCCGGGGGTGTTCCATTAAGCCCCCGGTACTCCACTAAATGTTCGAAACCTCCCGAAACACTTCCGGTGTCTGAACATAGTCATCCAATATATCGGTCTTTACGCCTCGACCATTTAGAGACTCCTCGTCATGTCCGTGATCATATCCGGGACTCCGAACTACCTTTGGTACATCAAAACACAAAAAATCATAATATCGATCGTCACAGAACTTTAAGCGTGCGGACCCTATGGGTTCGGAACTATGTAGACATGACCAAGACATCTCTCTGGTCAATAATAAATAGCGGAACCTAGATGCTCATATTGGTTCCTACATATTCTATGAATATCTTTATCGGTCAAACCACATAACAACATATGTTGTTCCCTTTGTCATCAGTAGTGTACTTGCCCGAGATTCGATCGTCGGTATCTCAATACCTAGTTCAATCTCATCACCGGCAAGTCTGTTTACTCGTTCCGTAATGCAACATCCCGTAACTAACTCATTAGTCACATTGCTTGCAAGGTTTATAGTGATGTGCATTACCGAGAGGGCCCACAGATACCTCTCCGACAAACGGAGTGACAAATCGTATTTTTGATCTATGCCAACTCTACGAACACCATCGGACACACCTATAGAGCACCTTTATAATCATCTAGTTACGTTGTGACGTTTGGTAGCACACAAAGTGTTCCTCCGGTATTCGGGGGTTGCATAATCTCATAGTCATAGGAACATGTATAAGTCATGAAGAAAGCAATAGCAGTAAACTTAAACGATCAAGTGCTAAGCTAACTAAATGGGTCAAGTCAATCACATCATTCTCCTAATGATGTGATCCCGTTGATCAAATGACAACTCGTGTCTATGGCTAGGAAACTCAACCATCTTTGATCAACGAGCTAGTCAAGTAGAGGCATACTAGTGACACTATGTTTGTCCATGTATTCACACATGTATTATGTTTCCGTTTAGTACAATTCTAGCATGAATAATAAACATTTATCATGATATGAGGAAATAAATAATAATGATTACACAGTAATGATTCTAACACCCATGGTGTCTTGGTGTCGATCATGTTTTGCTCGTGGAAGAGGCTTAGTCAATGGGTCTGCAACATTCAGATCCGTATGTATCTTGCAAATCTCTATGTCTCCCACCTGGACTTGATCCTGGATGGAGTTGAAGCTGACGGATGTGGGGTTCCCTCAAACCCTTAAGGTTCAAACACTGGGGTGCGCGCGAAGTCTTTCCCTCCTACCGATCTACGCCCTAGCTCGCTAAGATCTCGCATAGAACTCGAAGAACTCGCAACACAGAAAGACACAGGATTTATACTGGTTCAGGCCACCATGGTGGTGTAACACCCTACTCCAGTGTGGTGGTGGTGGATTGCCTCTTGGGCTGATGATGAACAATACAAGGGTAAGAACTGCCTCCTGAGGTTGAGGTGTTCTTGTGCGTGGCTAACTTGTGTGGGTGAGAGAGTGATCTAAGATGTCGTCCCCTCGCCCCCCTATTCTATGGTGGTGGCTAGCCCTACTTATAGAGGCCCTGGTCCTCTTCCCAAATATTGAGCGGGAAGGGAGCCAACAACGGCGGGCTAATTTGAAGGGGGCACCTAGTACATGCCATCCAGACAAAAGGTGGTCTGTGCCTGCGAAAGGCTCTGGTGGTGACGCCGTCTTGGGCTCCATGATGACCTCTGTCTTGCCGTCCTTCTGGTCTTGGTCTTGTTGCACCAAAATGGCAACCTTTGCCTGATGCTTCGGTACTCCTCGCCTGCGCTAGTTTCCTTAGCACCAAAGAGGAAACAAGGATGTTGCGCATGCTGGCACCCGCCTGGCGCCCACCTGGTGTCGATCGTCATGGCTCACGTCAGGAGAGCCTCATGAGGTTCGCCTCGCCTTGATATATCCGCTCCTCGTGAGCCTGCCTGACTAGGCCGCTCCAGAGGAGGTCACGTGTCGTCCTCCTCGCGAGGCTCGGCCCCTCGCGATGGTCTTGGATGCCTTGTTGATGAAGATGGGTCGTACGGCCTGCTGGCTTAGCCACGCAGCGGGCCGCAAGCAGGCAAGTTTGGGGACCCCCGTTCCCTGGACACCAATAGTAGCCCCCAGGCCCAAGGTGCGCTCAGGCTTGGCTTCACGGGGAAGCCAAGGGCCAAGTACGGAGCACCGCGGCCCCCAAAGCATGCGGCCTTGGTTGACGCATGGCAGTTGATTGGTTGTGGGCGCCTCTGCTTCCCCAGGCTGCCTCGGCGGCTGCACAACTTGACGAGTCCCTACGACATGCAAGGGAAACCATCATTACCTGCAGTCCTGGGAGGTGCCGGTTGGCCTTCTCTTGCTATAAATGGGGTGGGGGAGGAGCCCCCGTCGCCCATCTCTTCCTCGCTTGCTGCTTCTTCTTCCTCGCTCCACTGCTAGCACGAATGGCGCCTATCAGAAAGTTCTCCGCCAAGAAAAGGGGAAAGCCCCCCGGGATGTCCCGGAGCAACTCCTGTCGAAGAAGAGGTCGATCCACTACCGTGAAGAAGCGGCGATGCAGGTCACTACAAAAAAAAGACACATCCGTGAAATTTTGGGCCGAATGAAATTTTTTTCTATCATACATATGACACTTCTATGATGATAATTGTGACAAAACCAGGTATCATCATAGATGTGGTGGGCTCCTACTTCGATGACAAAAAATCATGACAGAAAATGGGCTTTTCGTCCTGGGAGGGCCGGAGACGCAGTTGCATGACATTCTTTGGGCCTTCCATGACAGAAAAAACCATGGTAGA
>NC_041386.1:372790585-372818283 GCF_002162155.2 Triticum dicoccoides
GGACCCCGTGGTGTTGCCTCTGGATGAACAGGACCCCGACCGATTGAGCCGGTTGGGGCTGGATGAAAAGGACCCCGTGGAGGGCTAGATGAAAAGGACAACCCCGTGGAGGGCAGGATGAACAGTAGATGGTGGAGGGCAGGATGAACAGTAGCCCATGGAGGGGTGGTTGAATAGGAGCCCGTGGAGAGGGCTGGTTGAACAGTAGCCGGTGGAGTAGCGCGCGGTGGAGGCTGGATGAACAGGAGCCCGTGGATGAACAGTCGCAGGTGGAGGCTAGAGGAGGTCGACGGTGGATGAACAGTAGCTAGCTTGTGGAGGCTGGAGGGGGTCGACGGTGGAGTTGAACAGTATCCCGTGGAGTCCCGTTTTGCGGTATGCCACACCCCTCTCGATGAACAGGACACCTGTTTCGACCGTAGCGCTCCAACACAAGTCCGTTTCGTCCGTTTTGCGGTACGCCACACCCCTCCCGATCAACAGGACCCCTGTTTCGACCGTAGGAGGTCCGTTTTGCGGTACGCCAGACCCCTCCCGATCAACAGGATCCCGTTTCGAATGTGGCCGATCTAACACAAGGCCGTTTCCTCCGTTCTGCGGTACGCCATGCCTCGTTTCCATCGCTTGTTCCGTCCAAGACCTCCCGATGAACACGACGCACTTCGTTGCCTCCCCATGAACATGACGCATTCCATTGCCTCCCCATGAACACGACGCATTCCGTTGCCTCCCCATGAACACGACGACGATGCTGTTTCTCTGTTTCGACCCAGCCATGTACACGAGCCCTGGCCGTACGTATGCGTGAATGGGCGTTCGAGACCCCGCCCGTATGTACACATACATGGCCGTATTTACTTTCTTGCACCCTAGCCGATGTACGTACATGTACATGCTACGTGCGCGCCTCTACTACGACACGTGCGCGCCTCTACATCGACCAGTATATATGTACATACACGTTCGCGACCAGAATGACAACGCTACGTATGCTTCGACCAGGTGGGTCCCGATTGTCACGCACTTCCTTGCGTGCGAAGATGTAGCTGGTGGGTCCCAGCAGTCAGGGGGCAAATCATTTTTTTTGCCCGGACGCACTTCCTTGCATGCGAAGATGTAGCTGGTGGGTCCGAGCAGTCAGGGGAAAAACTTTTTTCGCGAAATACATTGGCCCGTCCGGTGGGTCCCAGCTGTCAGGTGGAGGAATCATTATTTTCCACATAATAAGGAGGCACTTCCTTGCTGCAGTCGTGGACCCAGCTGTCAGCCTCTCCATGTACAGTCCACGTCCGATGGAAGTCGTTCCTTGACCATGTTGACCACGCCGCGCCGAGTGCACTAGGGTGGTGGACGACGACGAGGCCTAGGAAGGGGACGACACAGAGGCAGGGAAGACTCAGCAGTTGTTTCCCACGCATAGGGGAGTATGACTGTATGAGGGTTTATTAGTCGTCTACCGTCGCCGGAGAATAACAGCAGGTGTGCATGAGTAGAGGGATGGCTAGGCCAGCGATGGGAGTACGGTCGGGCGGTGAGGCCTGCGCGGCAGCACAGCCGGCCGCGAGGAGGAGGGAGCAGGCAGTCCTGCCGTCTCTTGTTTGAACGGCCGGAGCAGGAAGAGCAGAGATTGAAGAAGCACGATGGCCGTTGGATGGACATCCAACAGTCAGTGCTTGTGCGTCAACCTTTTTTCTAGGAAAGCCTCAAATCTGAGGAAACAGCATACAGCCCATCTGCCATTATTTCTAATAATTTACAGCCCATTTGCTAATTCTTCAGGTTTTTTTGGAGCCCATATTCTTTTTGTTAGCATTACAGCCCATATTGTGGCAACGGATAAAAAATTATATGAAATTTTGCATATTTCGGTGCGGTACGAACTGTTTTTAATCCCGAAATTTCGACTCACATTCAAACTTATTTTAAAAATAAATGTATATCAATATAAAATCCAACAAATTCTCCACACATAAAAATTAATGTAATTTAAAATCTTGAAATGAAAAAAAAAGATATTTGAAACTAATTGCCAGTTTGATGTGTTTTAAAAATGTACAACCCATTTCTCATTACTGATGGGCCATTTTCTCGGCCAGCCGAATGAAAGCTCTCCTCGTCTTGAAAGATTTGCAGCCCAACAGACCTGACAAAGCGACTTACTTGGCAAATCACAAAAAAACTGGGTTGTGGCCGTGGACCCAGCTGTCAGCCTCTCCACGTACAATACTCTTCCGATGGAAGTTGTTCCTTGACCACATTGACCACGCCGCACGGAGAGCACCACGGCAGTGGACGACGGCGAGGCCTAGGAAGGGGACGACGCGGCAGTGGAAGCCCGCATGGAGAGGACTACGAGGGTTCATTGGTTTGGCTGCGGTGTGAGGCTGCCGTCGCCGCAGGGCCTGGCCAGCGGTGGGAATAGTAGGGGGCGGTGAGGCCTCTGCAGCAGCACAGCCGGCCACGGGAGGCAGGAGCATGCGGCACAACCGGCGCTGCTTTGGGCGGCTGGAGCAAGAAGACCAGAGGTTGAAGAAGCACTACGGCCGTTGGATGGACATCGTACGGTCACTGGAGCTAGAATCGTTCATATTGACTAAGTTGACAAAGCCCTTCATCCCCGTCAACTTAGTAGGCCCACAAGTCAGCCTCCCAGCAAGGTGGGTCCCAGCTAGCCAGGGGAGTATTCATTTTTTTGTGCGTAATAAGGAGGCACTTCCGGTGGGTCTGAGCTGACAGCGGGGGGACGTTTTTTCACGAAATACGGTGGCCCGTCTGGTGGGTCCCAGCAGTCAAGGGGAAAAGATTTTTTTCGCAAAATACTGGTGGCCCGTCCGGTGGGTCCCCGCTGTCAGGTGGAGGAATAATTATTTTGCACGTAATAAGGAGGCACTTCCTTGCTGCGGCCGTGGACCCAGCTGTCAGCCTCTCCACGTACAGTCCACATCCGATGGAAGTCGTTCCTTGACCATGTTGACCACGCCGCGCCGAGAGCACCAGGGCGGTGGACGACGGCGAGGCCAGGAAGGGGACGACGCGGAGCCGGGGAAGATGCGGCAGTGGATGCCCACGCGTAGAGGAGTACGAGGGTTCACTGGTTCGCTGCGGTGTGAGGCTATCATCGCCGCAGAATAACAAGGGGTGTGGGTGAGTAGAGGGATGGCCTGGCCAGCGGTGGGAGTATTAGGGGGCGGTGAGGCCTCCGCCGCATCGTAGCCGGCCACGGGAGGCAAGAGCACGAGGCATGACCGACGCTGGTTTGTGCGGCTGGAGCAAGAAGACTAGAGGTTGAAGAAGCACTACGGTCGTTGGATGGACATCGTACGGTCACTGGAGCTAGAATCGTGCATATTGACTAAGTTAACAAAGCCCTCCATCCCCGTCAACTTAGTAGGCTCACAAGTTAGCCTGCCACAAAGGTGTGTCCCAGCTAGCAGGGGGGTATTCATTTTTTTGTGCGTCATAAGGAGGCACTTCCGGTGGGTCCGAGCTGACAGCAGGGGGAACGCTTTTTTTGCAAAATATGGTGGCCCATCGGGTGGGTCCCAACAGTCAGGGGCAAACGTTTTTTTGCGATATACTGGTGGGCGTTGGGTGGGTCCCTGCTGTGAGGTGGAGGAATAATTATTTTCCACGTAATAAGGAGGCACTTCCTTGTGGCTGCCGTGGACCCAGCTGTTAGCCTCTCCACGTACAGTATTCTTCCGACGGAATTCGGTCGTTGACCACATTGACCACGCCGCACCGACAGCACCACGGCGGTGGACGACGGCGAGGCCTAGGAAGGGAACGACGCGGAGCCGGGGAAGACGCGACAGTGGATGCCCACGCGGAGAGGAGTACGAGGGTTCATTGGTTCGGCCGCGCTGCCGTCGCCGCAGAATAACAGGGGGTGTGGGTGAGTGGAGTGGAGGGATGGCCTGGCCAGCGGTGGGAGTAGTATGGGGGCGGTGAGGCCTCCGCGGCAGCACAGCCGGCCACGGGAGGCAGGAGCAGGCGGCACGACCGGCGCTGCTTTGGGCGGCTGGAGGCAAGAAGACCAGAGGTTGAAGAAGCACTACGGCCGTTGGATGGACATCGTACGGTCAGTCGAGCTAGAATCATGCATATTGACTAAGTCGACAAAGCCCTTCATCCCCGTCAACTTAGTAGGCCCACTATACTGGGTTCCAGCTAGCAGGGGGAGTATTCATTTTTTGTGCATAATAAGGAGGCACTTCCTTGCGTGCGAAGATATAGCTGGTGGGTTCGAGCTGTCAACGGCGGTAACGTTTTTTTCACGAAATACAGAGGCCGTTTCGGTGGGTCCCAGATGTCTGGTGGAGGAAATCATTATTTTGCGCGTAATAAGGAGGCATTTCCTTGCGTGCGGCCGTGGACCCATCTGTCAGCCTCTCCACGTACAGTCCACTTCAGATGCATGTCGCTCATTGACCACGCTGACCACGCCACGCCGAGAGCACCATGGTGGTGGACGACGGCCAGGCCTAGGAAGGGAACGACAGGGAGGCAGGGAAGACTCGGCCGTTGTTTTTGTTTCCCACACGGAGGAGAGTAAGACTGTACAAGGGTTTACTGGTTCGTCTGCCGTCGCCGGAGAATAACAGCATGTGTGGGTGAGTAGAGGGATGGCTAGGCCAGCGATGGGAGTACGGTGGGGCGGTGAGGCCTGCGCGGTAGCACAGCCGGCTGCGGGGAGGAGGGAGGAGGCAGTCCCGCCGGCGCTTGTTTGAGCGGCTGGAGCAGGAAGAGCAGAGATTAAAGAAGCACGACGGCCTTTGGATGGACATCCAACAGTATACATGCCATCTGTGGAAAGCCTCAAATATGTGGAAAACAGCATACATCCCATCTGCCATTATTTCAAATAATTTACAGCCCATTTTCTAATTCTTATGGGTTTTTTGGAGCCCATATTCTTTATGTTAGCATTACAGCCCATATTGTGGCCACGGTTAAAAAATTATACGAAATTTTGCATATGTCGGTGCAGTCTGAACTGTTTTTAATCCCGAAATTTCGAGTCACATTCAGACTGATTTTAAAAATAAATGTACATCAATATAAAATCCAATAAATTGTCCATGCATAAAAATCAATGCAATTTAAAATGTCAAAATGAAAAAAAGATATTTGAAAATAATTGCCTGTTTGATGTGTTTTAAAATTGTACAGCCCATTTCTCATTACTGATAGGCCATTTTCTCGGCCAGCCGAATGAAGCTCTCCTCGTCTTGAAAGATTTGCAACCCAGTAGGCCTGATAAAGCGACTTACTTGACAAATCACATAAGAACTGGGCTAGCCATTTTTAGAAAGAAAAAAAACTACTTAGCTGGTATGTGGTAAACATAAAAGAAAAGGCTGTCTAGACAGGCCATAGTGTCCCGCTTCCGTCTCAAAAACAAATTAGATAAATGCCACTCCTATTATGGCGATTCATAAAAATGCCACTACACTTTCCAAACTTTGAAAAATGCCACTCCAATTTTTGCAAACTTTGAAAAACGCCACTGCAGTTTGCAAACTTTGAAAAACGCCACTCCAGACTTTGAAAAATGCCACTAGAAATGGCATGAAATGGCATTTTTGAAAGTTTGGAAATTGCAGAGGCATTTTTCGAATACACCAGATTTGGAGTGGCATTTATCAAATTAACCCAAAACAAAAATAAATAGGCGAGCTGCTGGGTCCCTGGTGTCAGCCGCTCGTTGTGCAATCCTCTCATTTATTGACTACGTAGACAATGGCATGGGACCCAGATGTCAGAAATCCACTAGGAGGAGCCATTTTTTATTGGCTTCAAATAAGGAGGCACTTGCTTGCATACTGCCATGACCTTGGCGGGTCCCTGCTGTCATCCTCTCCACGTACAGTACCAGTTAGTCGTGCTTCAAAACTGATCGGCATGCCATTAAAAAAATAAAGGTCGATAACTAATGCGGCACCACGGGCCAACGCGGCCAGATCGAATTTTGCACGAGAAATTACACACCATGTTTTGTTGACATGTGGTCCCGTTCCAACATATCAGTGAGACGACGGCGAGTAGTAGGAGTATTTCCGAACGGACGTGTAGGCCGGGGTGCCTCTTCGTGAACCGTGGCAAACTCGCAACTGTCCACTGACTCTTTGCCTTTCCCTCTCGATTTGGAACTGTTGTTGCATGCTCTTCCTCTCCCTCCTCTATTTTCCTCCAGCCCTTCACCCTTTCTTCTGCCATTGTTCGATCGTCTTCTCCATGGAGGGAACAGGCCGGAAACGACCTCGTTATTCTTGCCCCGATCAGAAAGATGACGTGGTGGAGGAACTCATTGATCGGTGCAACGTCATCACCTCGGCTAGCATGGCAGGTTCATTCAAGCCCATTCTCGACTCAACTAATAACATCATTACAAAGAACCCAAGAGTCAAGGAGCGGTTTGATCTCCCATATCTTCTTCGCCGTGACCCTGATGACTGGCGCCGGCACGACTGAGGCCTCACCCTGTGCCTGTTGATGCCGCTTGATAATGATACGTATGATGTTAAGATGCCATCGCTTGAGGGAAAGGCTTGGGCGGGTGCAAATGGAGATTGGGTTGTTTACATTGGGTCCAACTGCGAGTGGGAACTTCTGAATGTGTACACTCGTCACCGGGTTCCACTTCCAAAAATCTCAGCATAGTGCCCAGAGGTTGAGCACACCGGTAATGTATGCACATTCAAATACGACCATGGTGACTGTCTTCTACGGAAGATAGCAATTTGTCGAGTTCCCAACCGCTCTTGCAATTACAACAACTATCAAGTTGTTGCTATCTTTGACAAGCTTGTTGCCGTCCTTCGTGGTTCGACTCAATGGATATTGCTCAAAAATCAGTTTCTGTACACGGATGAGTATTGTGATGCAATTCAATACGAGGGCCTTGTGTTTGCTGCCACCACTCGTGGCACTATTTTTGCATGGCATCCTAGTAGTTTCGGTATGTTTGTCTTCCACCGTAATTATAATTGTTTCATCCACATGCATGCGGGTTAGCAAGTTTCCCTTTACTAATTAACCTTCTTCTTGTGTTTCCAAGGTCCTGTGAACATCCCACCACCTATACTTGAAAATTTTTATAACCAAGGGGGAGATGATGATGGTGATGATCACGAGCATCAGGACGAGCAGCGCCGATATACTCTGTGGCGCCTGGCAACTAATTCCGATGGATCACCTCTTCTTGTGTGTATACAACGCACTGATGATGTTACTGGTAAGGAAGCAGGTGTCTCCCATGGTCGCACTCTCCGGACCTATTCCAACACCCGTTGCATGGTATTCGGGATGGATACTAGTGTGCTAGCGCCAACTCCTTCTCCCTGGCACATAATTGATAGTCTTGGAGAAAACTCGCTCTTCCTTGGACAAAACTATCCGATGATTGTGAAAGGCGATCCAACTACTGTTGACACATTTATGAGAAGCAACTGTGTCTATACCTCGGACATTTGGGTGGTTCCCTACCCTCGTACTGATATAGTAGGCCGCTTCAGCCTGGATAATCGGTCCTGCGTTGGTCTCCAGATCGACAACAGATGGCCCGTCCCAAAGAATCAGTTGTGGTTCAAAGAAAGCATTTCCAATACCGCGGAATGGTTGAGTTGAAGTTCATTTCATGGCTTGTTATTTATTGTGTGGTGAAAACTTTAGTATTTATAATGTATCCTCATTGTCGATGTGGGTTGATGACCTGTTGTATGTAATAAAATGATATGCCTGTGACAAACTTACTAAATTTATGAATGGCTTTCGAGTCGCTTCTCTAAATTTGTACTAGCTTCACATGCTTCGTGCGTCGGGCGGGTGTTTTTACTGTAGCCATATGTTAATATGTTCGTTGTACGTAACCAGCACCTCGAATCCTCGATACTAGTATACTATATACTAGTAGGAGTAAGTAGTAGGAGTAGTAGGGTGGCATGGGCCAGAACAAGCATTCACATCCAAGAGTACGGCACACGCCACCACCACGACATCCATCTGACACCATATTATTTCTTGGAGTCCGTGCTAGAGCAATCTCTTCAACCTCGTCGTTTTCTAAGGCTGGTTATAGTGGGGAGTAACTTATACTAGTGTCATGCATATGACAGTAGTCTTTGTTACTACCTTCATAGTGCAAAGTAACATACAAGTAGTATCATAGATGATTGCATTTATTACATTATAGACTCATTTTGCTTTGGTTTGCGTTATGTTATAGTAACATATTATGTTACTCCAAACATTTCTCTCCTCATTAACTATATGCCACATAAGCAAACTTGTCTTGAAATGCGCTATGTTACTTGCTAAGTTACTCCCACTATGACCAGCCTAACTTCAGCCATCGCGCGGTGGCCGAGGTGGGGGTTTGCCGATAGTCGGTTTCCTTAACTGCGGTCCCACTTGTCAGGCCAACTCCAACGCACGACCCCAAACGGACCTCCATTTTGCACGAACTCCAACGATAATTTTGACTAGAAAAGAAAGGCAAAAGAAAACAAGAACCACAAGAATACATTTTACTACTCCTGTAAGTTGGATTAGTGCCTTCTCGATGCATTCATTGTTGATCTGCGGAGGCTCGATCTTGCGTGCTTCTTTCTTCTTCGAGTGTAAAGAAGTAGACGTTGCTTCCTCGCATCTAGTCTCATGTCTAGCCTCTATTCTAGTAGGAGTATCAACAAGTGCACTAATCTCATCCGATAGCAGAACCGAAGATTTGGTCGGGTTCTTCCTCCTTTTGCCGACACGTGGGACATCCAGCATCCAGGTCGTGTCATGAAAGAAAATAGAGTGGTAGTTGAAGCCACGAGATGTGCATCTTGGGTTAAACTGTAAATAGAATCTTACTACTCTTGAGTAACTCCAAAAGCGTCCACTGAAGATCTTTATTGGATATGTTTTTCATCACCAGCACGTCGAGGTGAAATATGTGCAGGTTCAGTGGGTCCTCTTGCGTTTTCACTGACATGTGGGGCCGCATGTGAGCAAACAGACGATGGGCTCCGCGCGTCCGCTGGCTGGCTGAGAAGAGAGATAGAGGAGGGATGAGCATGGACTGCGGGAAATTTGTTCTACGTACCTCGATATAGTGGGGTGGCATGGGCCATAACTCAGTAGCATTCACGTCTAGCAGTACGGCACACGCCACCCACACGAGTCCCATCAGCCACCAATTTTCTTGGAGTCCGTGCTACAGCCATCTCTTCTCCCTCCTGTTTTCTCAACCATTGCACGATGGGCGGGGTGGGGGTTTGCCGATAGTCAGTTTGCTCAACTGCGGTCCCACTTGTAAGTGAAAATGCAACACCGCATGCATTCCCGCTTGAGCGGCGTGCCAGACCAACTGTGTGGGGGTGCGACGCAAACATGGCAGGCTTTTCCTTTTGAACTCGTAACTTGTAAAATTTGGTTATGCTCCATGGCGCGACCGATAGATAGAAAATAACGATTTTGCCTAGAGTAATGAGAAGTTTGGTTCTGGCGCTGTTCATGCATGGAGTAGGCACGAAAATTATGAAGTTGATGCGAAAGGTAAGATAATTACTGTAGTATCATATACTACTACATGGATTTGACAGAAAGATAAAAATACATACGGATCCATCAACGTTCAACGACATCCTCATGCCCTAGTGTGCCGGGTCACCAACCGACGTGTGAGGAGGAGCGGCATTGGCGGCGAGCTCAACGTGCTTCTGAACAGTGCCGTCCAAGGTTGCCCTGCGCTCCAAGAAGGCCAGCGTCCTATCGTCCTCCTCTAGCATGTAGTAGTCCTTGTGGACGATTTGCGCATAGACGTGGGTAATTATGTCGATGGTGTCTTGCTACACCAGGCGCTGCGCGGCGAGCGCGACCTCGAGGTGGACATTCTCCGACGCGATGGCGGGCAGTCGCAGGGCCACCAGTGCATCGAAGAGGTTGTTACCATAGTGGCCGTTGAGGGTGGCGGGCATCGGAGAGCCTGGGCGTGTTGGCTGGAGGCTTACGTCAAAGTCATCTGCAAGCTTCTTGACGACGGTGAACTTGTCGAGGAAACCGACGAGGACCTCGTCGAACAAGGAGACAAAGCTGTCGTCCAAGCGGCCCCTCGCCCTGGCGGCCTCAAGCAATACTACCTGGAGACGTTCCTCGGTGCCAGGCCGCAGGCTGGCGTCGTGGACCATCTGGCACAGCCGGCTGATGCTCGCGCTCATCGCCTCCATGGGTCTAGCGTAGCTTCTAGTCAACTGATCTTGCGATTCGAATGATCACTCAGCCCTTGGTTAGCGTGCGTAGGTGCGTAGGATTTCGTACTACTCCTCTGCCCTCTACTGCACCTGCCTTTGGCTGTATGATAGGTGGGCCAGCCACCCCCTGGGGCCACGTGTCATTCACCCAAAGGCAGTTGCCGTAAGTCAATGAAGCTGCATCCCCCTCCGTGCCGGTGCAGTATAGTCATCTCACTGGACCTCTAGTTGGGGCCAAACGAGAGAAGTTTGATGTTTACTGGTTTATTGGTCCCCTTTGCATTTTGCGCCAAGTTTTGACCTTTGATTTAACTATTAAATGTTAATGCATGTAAACAAAAATGTTGTGTAAGTCACCTTATGAAAACCAAATAATCCCAAAATACTTAGGCACGGTGCGTTAACTCCCTCCTTGTTTCTTATTTCATGACATATCAACCAATGAGAGATGTGGGTCGTGCATGCTTTCAATGACTTGAGACTACCAAACATGACATGCAGTGTTTAGTTCATTGCATGTAATCCTATTAGTACTCTAGTTAGGAGTAGCAAAAAACATTAAGTTCTCTCGCCGATAGGAATAAAACACCATGTATTTATTTACAGAGGGAGTAGTACATTTTTGGTGACATGCATTACTAGATATTGCTAGTCAAATACTAAAATCCAGATGGACGTGGTAGTACTCCTGAATCCAGATGGTGGTGCTACTAGTACTAGTAGTAGTACTACCAATGTAGTAGTAGGAGTACTAGCACTGTACTATCCGTTGGTCAAATTATTACGTGCTGCTCCTCACAGTGAAGTGACAAGACCCTGCGCCGGAGATGACACCTGAGTATAGGCGCCATGTTCGGCATACCATAGTCAGCCTCACCGTCTGCAGTCACTATTATCATGGCTGTAGAGCTAGCCTGCTTACAACTAGCCCTGTTCGACATAATTTCCCGTGCGTAGATGCCCGTGCATTGCATGGATCACCAAGATTGGGGGTGGACGACTTCGGCAGCGGCCATCGCGCCAGATTTTTCCACGGCCTTCTACTCCTAGATGTGGTGGGGAGGAGATGAGGCTGATTGTGAGAGACAAGGAGTTGTTTGTAAATAGGGAACAAGTGCGGGCATCTTTTTGCAAAAATGGAGAAGCTTGGTTTGTATGCGTCAGATCTAGATCCAACGGCTATTGGTGAAAGATGGGAGGCACAACATCATCACCAACTTAGGACCTGTTTGATTCGCAGGATTTTGAAAACGCAGGAATAGGTCACCCTATGCGTTCGGTTTATTCGGTTTACATGGTTCGATTTATACGGTTTTTCAGTTTATACGGTATTAATACTTCGGTAAATATGGTATGAAATTAAAATACGGTTCGGTTTCGGTATATACCAAATTATTTCGGTATGGTTTCGGTATATACCATAAAAACCAAAGTTGACGCGAATTTGGAAATGACGTAATAATAATTAGCAAATTTATGACTCAAAACACATACTATTCTACACAAATAGTATATGACTATATATATAAGTATATATGCATGCATTGATTCATCTGTTGATGGTTATGGACGTGCTTAGCATTTTAAAAATAGAAAAATGACTATGTTACAAGAAAAAATTACGTGCTTAGTAGTGCATTTGACTCATGTACAAGAAAAATGACAACTTGTATGGTTGTTCATCTCAAGAAATATAAATTATTTTTTACTTTGGTTTCCTCGGTTAACCGTTCGGTTTTCCGGTATATACCATAAAAACCAAGTTCAAATCGGTATGAAAAGTTCATACCATACTGAAACCTGAAACCATAAAAACCATAAAATTGGTTCGGTTCGGTTTATTTTCGGTATGGTTTTTCCGTTCGGTTTTTAAATGCACAGAGTGAGGAATAGGACACGGCAATATTACAAGTTTCAAACTGATATTACAAATGTTAGGAGTAATGCTGCACCTACAAAGAGGGACTTACTAGGAAGTTTACATAAGAACTTTCGTTACTTTAGGTGGATGCAGCATTATCGTACAAACTAAAATCCACCGCCCTGACAAGTCACTAATGGGCAAATAAGTTTTCGAGTCTCTGGCCACTTGATGTTTCAAAAACAAATTCAGCTTCTGTGGAGAAATGAGCTCCACCGTGTACCCGCGCGGGTGTGGCTGGGCACGAAGCGTGAGTACGTTCACGGTGCACCTATTCTCTTCTTGTATACGTACACCACCTACGTGGGGTTGTGTGAGAGAGATACAAACCTAGAGAGATATAGTGTGTGGGTTCTTGAGAGTTTTTGGGGGGGGGTCAATAAAAAAATTTAACATATGCAATGTGTGTGAAATAGAGTCCTGGATATAACATATATATATAGGGGGAGATCCACGAGAAGTGAGTGGAGGTATCATCGGCTTGAGTGTCCATAGAATCGAAGAGAGGGATGATGTGTGTGTGTGTGCGCACGCGATCGATAAAGAGTGCCATCGAATTTGTGTGTGCCCACGTCAAAGATATAGAGTGGCTAGCCTACTGGAACATGAGATGGGACATGTGCAGTTTGTCTCTATGGCATGGATACCTACCTGCAGCGCTCGACTATCGGTGTGTGGTGGGGGAAGAGGGAGGCCCAATTAACTATAGAGGTACAATGGCTGGTATATGTGTGGAGGAGGAGAGAGGCCTACCTCATGTATTAAGGAGATCGATCTGCCTCATGTATTAAGGGAGATCGATCGACATCCATGCATATGTGCAGGAGATGAATAAGGTTGGGAGAGAGACAGAGCTAGAGTGTTGGAGGGGGTGGTAGTGGAGTTTCTTCTAACAAATGGTGGGATAGGCTTGCTAGACAAACTGAGGGCACGCCCGCAATATCAATAAGAGAGGAGATGGCTGCTTGTTGTCTGTGCACGTGCATGTGAGATACGGGTCAGGAGGCATGCACGAATGATGAGGGGGGACGATGTGGCTGTGGTAAGCAGATGTAACTACATAGGAAGATCAATCTCCCTTTGTAAGATAAAGGAGAGACATAACTTGTGAGGTACGTCGATCGATGGGGGGTAGTTAAAGTCGATCTAGGTATATGTTGGGAGATCGATCGGTATACATGCATGTGTGTGTTAGAAGCAAATGAGGCACGAGGAGAAGGATAGAGAGAGAGAGAGAGAGGGATGCATGTAGGAGGTGGTACGAAAGGCATACTATATCAAGGGGGACGAGTGTGCGAGTACGAGAACGATGAAAAGAGTGGTGGGAGTGAGGCATGAATGGTGACAAGAGAAG
The DNA here is from genome assembly GCF_002162155.2 of Triticum dicoccoides. NCBI lineage: Eukaryota > Viridiplantae > Streptophyta > Magnoliopsida > Poales > Poaceae > Triticum > Triticum dicoccoides. The sequence continues at coordinate 372,804,099 of NC_041386.1, forward strand.
AGGGGAAGCTTGTGTTTGTGCTAGGCACACTTGGCTAGAGAGGCATATCGATCGATGTGTGCCGTAAAGAAGGAGCTGGGGGGCCTTCACACGCCGTGGGTGAACGACCTAAAGTGAAAAGATGAATTTGCGCGATGGAGCTAGAGAATGCTGAGGGAGGGTGAGAGGGATGCGGGCGTGTGCATGCACAAGAGAAACTTAGCGCTAGCTACAAAGATAAGAGGGTTGTGTGGGTGTAAAAGACGAATAGAGATCATATATACTTCATTACAAAAAGCAAATTCGGATATTTGAAGAATTTATCATAGTGTTTCAAACCGACGGATGTGTGAATATATATAACGGTGAAACACAGGGTGTGGTTATGAACATGGTATACTACATTTAATATGTTTTATCTCTACTCTTATAAAAACAGAGTTGTTGATGATGGTGTGCCTGCCATCCTGCATTATAGGCCGTCTGATTTATATCTGGCGGATAGCAAGGAAACTATGATGGTTGAAGTTGGCAACAATCATGATTGTAGATTCTTATTGAAATGGAGAAACGAATTCAAATTTAGTTCGACTTGCAGCGGTAGTATAGACATTTGGAATGCACTAAAATGTTGGTATGAGTAGGTTACATGCATTATACAGCAAGAGAAAAAAATTAATCGGACATAACATGGATTCATACTCCCTCCTTCCATCTATATAGGGCGTAATGAAATTTTTAAGACCGCCTTTGACTATTGACAAGATTAATAATACATGACATGCACAATGTGAACATTATATCATTGAAAGAACCTTTCACAGACGAATTTAAAGGTGTGCTTTGTGTAAGTTGCATGTCATATATCATTGCTCTAATGTTTGGTCAAAGTTAGCATCGAAAAACGCATTAGGCCCTATATAGATGGAAGGAGGGAGTAGCTTTGAATAGCATTTGTATAGTAAAACGGGGCAAGACTCTCTCTTTGTGTGGTGTGAATAGTTTTATTTTTTTTGTTTTCTTTTTGGTTGAGGGAAGTGCGAATTGATTTGGTACATACAAGTACAATATTACTACACGTTAGTCTTGTCCCTAAAATTCAACCCGCGTCTTGTTATATCCCGAAAATTCAGATATCGTGCTCCTAAAACTGGCGCCTTCACAACCCGCGCCTTGCTATCCCAAAATTACAACGCGCGCGAAAACTCCCTCCAGCTGCCAAATCCCGACACGTGAAATCCCCCTTCTAACCATGAGCCGACAGGGCCGCTAGTTCAAATTGGTGGGGGGTACTTTTGTAACACACCCTACATTTTGGACAAGCGCGTTCCTAAGTCATGCTTCACCCCCTCCCATCACCCCCTTTTCGCCATTCGAAATCCCAGGCCGCCATAACCTCTCTGCTCCAGCCGCAAAACCCCGCCCTCCTCCGTCCGCCACGTCACCGCTGCCCAGCCGGAGCCTCTTCCCCGACGATGTCGTCCAGCGCAACAGCTCGACCACCTCCCCGGATGAGGATCCGTCGTCCATCTCGTCGTCCCGCCGGTTCAGCCGCCCCGTGCTCCACCTCCAAGGAGCTGCTCCAACGATCGCCTCGTCTATCGCGGCTGCTCCATCCCCACAGCGCCGCCTTAACCTGCTCCACCGGAACTGCAGCATCCTCACTGACTCCTCGGACGAAGCCGAGGCCTACTTGGTGCCACCAAAGAGGTTGTACACTCATCGCATCGCAACTTCTCCTTAACTCGACCTCCCGACGCCGACGGTGCTCCATCCCGCACCCCCATGGAGCGGCTACCTTGAAGCCGGTGCCGCGGGCGACATCTCCATGGCGGCTCTCCCCCAGTGTGAGGCCCCTTCGGCGGCGGTGTCCATACCAGTCGGATCTGCTGCTGCTGCTCCGGCTCTCGCTCGATCTCTCGCTCGCCCAGCTGCTGCTGCTGCTCTCCCCCTCGCTCGTGCTGCTGCTCTGCTCCGATTAAGCCACACTTCAGTTGATTGAATAGACTTTTGGGTTAGTCAATTTTCAGGGGTTGGGGGGCTCGCCGGAGTTAAGGAAGAACCACCCGCAGTGGGGACGGGGGCTCGCCGGAGAGGTACCCACTATCTATCTTAGGGTTCAGGGTGGGGGCGGGGGGCCTAGAGGGCTGGCTGGGGCGGCGGTGGCGAGTTGTTTCAGGGCGGCGAGGCGACGCTGGGGCCGGCGGTTCGGCCGGTGGTGGCTGGCGGCTCAGGGGGTGCAGGTTGAAGATGAACTGCAGGCCCTCCCTAAACTACATGTCAAGTGCCTCTCTGCTACCATTGCGTTCAGTTTCGACAATAGCATTCAGATTCCACAGTAAATGTCAGTTTGGACAGTTAAGTTCAGAGTCAACAGTTTTTACCTCATCTGTTGTAGTCAGGTGGTTTTTGGTGATGATAATTTTACATCCATTTTACATCATCTATTGGAGATGCTATTAGAATCCCACTTGAGATTGACGATGTCTGTCTTGTCCTGCTTCAGCCTTGACGTCTTATGGCTCACCGGAGCTGCTCCAACGACAGAACGACCCGTCACAACAGAGCAGTGCCCTGGACACCGTCTACAGATTCCTCAGATCTTCCTCCACACCTCCGACAGCCACCTCTGCCTCAACTACTTCAGCGACCAACCCAATGATGCTGAGGTCGACACGGCTACGGCAAAGAGGTTGTACACTTGTTGCATCACTTATTACTATACATTCACGTCGATCCATTAGGGCTATTTTGGTTCAACAGAAAAACATTGATACACTGGTTGTTACCATCACTCTAAATTTCTGCATGCTCTCCTTACATAATCTCACCATATTTTTTTCGTATGCATGTCAGATATTGTACACAGTCATGCTGAACATGTACAGAAAAAGAGAAGAGTTTTGCGCGGCAATACAATGTCATGCGGACATCGCTCCATGGTGGGTTCAATGGAAAACCCTCCCCACCCCTCTCCTGATTTTAATCCAGAGGAAGATATCTGTTCTGAGGCGGATTCGGACACCGCTGACCACTCCTATTTACCCCCCAAGGTGTTTGCTCTACCTTGGCATGATGATGTTAGTCATATCATGCATATGTTGCCTTGTAGTTCCTACTTTTAACATCATATATGTCATCTTCTTAGTTTAGACATGTTCTATAATGCCACCTGTTTATTTTCTATATCATATATGGGAATTATGCAGTCTCATGTCTTTTAGCCAGCCATAATATATGTGAAATGTGCAATGCCATCCTGTTTAACCAGGCATCATATATTTGAATGATATCTTGCCCATCCTTTTCTTCATTACATTTCCATTTGTCGACAATGTTTGTACATTAAACTACTCTCCTGTGAATCAGCCATTTGGGTGGGAGATGGAAAAATCTGGAGTGAAAACAAGGCCTTCAGAGCAGACAGTGCTACCTTTTGAAGCAGATCTCTTGTTGGGTCCCGATAGCTCCTCAGAGATGGATTCAGAGACAGATGACCAGTCTTATTCCCCCACTGAGGTGTACGCTCTAACTTGGCACGGTTATACTGCTCATATCATGCATACGGTGTCTTGCATTGTATAGTTTAGACATCATATACACAATATTCAACACCATGTTCTTAGTTCATACATCATATCGAATGCCCTCTGTTTAGCATATAAATCACATATGTGAATTAAATGATGCGATCCTGACTACTTAGATAACATCTAGGTGAATTATGTCATGCGATCCTGTTTAGTTATTCATCATATCTTTGAATTATGTTATGCTATGCTATCCAGTTTAGATAGACATCATATATGTGAAATTATGTCGTGCTATCCGTTTTAGTTAAACAATATACATGTCAACTATTTCATGCCCTCTTTTTTCCACACTATCTATTGCATCTGTCTCTCATACAATGTCTGTACATTCAACTATGTTTCCTGTTTATCAGCCATTTGAATTGGAGCGGGTGATGCCAGTATCTAGCGGACTAAAAACATGGTCTTCAAATAAAACAGTGCTACCTCTTGGTGGAGATAGCACCCCGGTTGTACATGCACAAGAACCAACCCTACCAAACATAACCCAAACTCTCGCAGATTGTACCTCTACTACAATGCACAGAGAACCAGCTTCACCCAATCTAACCCCAACCCCAGCCGATAGTAACCCAGTTCCTGTTGACACAGCACCATCTCCACCATAGAGCTCCCAAACAAGAGCAGTTAGTAAGGCAGCTCCAGTGCCCATAGGGCCAGTACTATCACGGCGAACCCCAACTCCACCAGTTAGTACACCTATTCCTGTGGAGGAAGCACAACCAGCTAGTCGTAGTTTAGCATCTATCGCATTTGATGTTGTTAAATCGTATGTGCGTATCTTCCCATCTTGGAAATATTATACTGAATATGAAGGAAAATGCCAGTTGCAGGTGTTTGTCCAGGAGTTATGTGTAAGTAATGTTACTCATGGCAATTACTTTGCTTCGTCCCATACATCCTACCTCCATGATGGTTATAATACAACAAATTTTCCCATTTTTCTCTATAGAGAAGGACCGATTTGGAAACTCAGGATGAGGTAACCTGTGCTAATACCTCTGCTATCTTCAAGAATGCTTGGTGGCAGTATCGGAATTACCTGAAGAAAACGTACTTCACCGGCAAAGAAACTCATAAAATTCCCTTATGTTCTCCTGAGACACATTTACTGGATGATGACTGGGAACGCCTTGTTCTGTACTCGTCCCGAACCAAGAATGTGGTAAGGTCTATGAGCTCATTTTATATTTTTAAGTATTATTTTCTTGCGTCTTACTGTACTCTGTTCATGTAGAACAAGTGCCTAAACCTGAAGAACAACTATTCTAATTTAAGATTCCATTGCTACCATAGGACATAGATATATGTTTGTTTGATGCTTTTATTATGTACTAGTACTTGGCAATAGAAGACTTGGTAGTTTAATCCTGTCCACCTTACTAATGAACTGGTTCACCGCAATGAGTTTCATATACTAGTACATGCTAAACTTGTTATGTGTCTGCTTGTTTCTTCTTTTAGAATGCTGACAGAATATTGGGGAAGAGTGCCTTATTAAGCAACGATAAAGGAAGTAATGCAGATAAGGTTCAGGATAGTGACACATCCTGTCTTGGTTTAGTGTTGGAGTTACTGGCCACTACCGCTTGCACAAGCTATTCAAACTCACTATCTGAATCAGTTCGGTTTGTTAGGTCTCAACTACAAGCTGAAAGACATCGATCAGCTGTGCTGCGACAAGAAGCGGAAGGACTGCGGAAGTCCCTGGAGCATTTAGATGCATACTTTCTGGTGCAACAGCAAGCGTTGGAGGATTTTAACGCCAAACAGGACAAAGTTAATCAGCTTGCTAAGCTTATTGCCAGCATGGTGGATACCCAGGATAACGTTTCTTGAGCTCTTCTGAAGTTGTTTCAGTTATGCTCTTGTTTTGCTGCCGCATTTATTTACACTGGTGGCCAATTTTGACAGCCAGTGTATATGATATGTTGCCTTGTTCCCTATATTTGCACTGGTGGCGAACTTTGATGCCCAGTGGATGTAATATGTGTAATAGCCGTGATAGCCTAGCGTTAATTGCTTGCTTACTTATTTCCTTGTTGTCTTGTTTATTTGTTTGCTTGTAGTCATTGCAGTTCTTTTTCCGCGGTTAACTAGTGGCTGCAATAACCTATATTTAAAACTAGGCCACAATAACCATGGGCTAATATTTACTGTAGTGACACTGGGCCTCCTACGGGCCGTAGAAACAGTGGGCCTTCTATGGGCCGTAGAAATAGTAGGCCTTCTACGGGTCGTAGAAACAATGGGCCTTCTACGGGAGGTATCATCAATGGGCCTTATACGGTCCGTATGATTGATTGGCCAAACATGGGCCAATAATAGGCCGCATTATGGCCGTAAACGGGCTAGAGTTGGAATCGTTCGTTCATGGGCCGACCGTAATGGGCCATCATTAATAGGCCGTATTTGATGACGCTATGAAAACGGTCCAACGTATTAACGGACCACAAACGGGCCGACTGTAACCACGGGCAGAATTTGGCCCACAAGCAGAAAATGACAGTAATGGGCCGTAAGTAAACGAATGTTGGAAATGAGCCCAAGAATAAATGGGCTCTGAGAAGGCCAAAAGATAACATGGGGTGGAAACGGCCCAACGGAATAACGGGTCGTTAATGGGTATAAAGTGATACACTATTCATTACGGGCCAGTTTCAGCACGGGCCGTTAATGGGTGTAGAGTGATACACTGTTCATTACGGGCCAGTTCCACCATGGGCCATTAATAGGCCAAGAGTTACATAGGCCCTCATATGGGCCATACATGGGCCAGAAGTGAAAATGGGCTGGAATCATATTGGATGGCCCAGATGACGCTACTGGGCCTAATTCGGATAGGGCGTAACAGGCCTTGGGTTAACGGGCTGTAAATGGGCTATATGCGAACAGGCCGTTAACAGGCTTTCCATGTGCCGGCCTGCCACCTTTTGACCAAGACAAACGGGTCGGCCTTTTCACAGGAATGGGCCTCTGTTGGGCCATGCCACGTGTCGACGTATCATAGGCGCCTTCCGTCCAATGAGTGGTTGACATCTGTCCCAACGATGAGCCGACACGTGTTTCCTCCAGCCAATGATGATTTTACATGTGGAAAATCCCCATTGGTCGGGGTTTTTAACGGGTTATCGGATCCAAAACCCGACCTGATAGCTTAACGGTGTTCCGTTACGGTGGATGCCATGTGTCGGTCACCCTTGACGAAAGCACTTCTGTGACGCGTGATTTATCGTCATGGAAGTGGACACTTCCGTGATGATAATTTTGGTAATGTCATGGAACACTTCTACGACATCCCAGGTATGACTATCTTTATTCTGTCATAAATTTGTCATGGATGTACATGCATGACAAAAAAAGCGACCTACTATGACAAACACGTATCATCACGGAAGTGTATTTTTTGTAGTGGGTGGTGGCGAGGCCTTTGTGCGAGCGGCCTCCTCCAGGGTACCCGCTCCCCCTGTACGCCCAAGCCTAGGGCTCAGGAGGGCGGGGCGACGAGCAGCGCCACCGGCGCCACGCTCGGGGTCGCCGCGCCACGGCGACACGCGCCATCGCCCCCGGAATCCACACCGCAGACTCCTCGCGTGAGTTGGTGCTATGGGCGCCGATGCCGCCAAGCTCTTGGATCCGCTTCCCGCGGTTCTTCTCCGGCGTGATGCCGTAGAGGGCGCCTCTCGAGCTCTGGTTGCAGCATGCCGACTGCGGTGCTACTGCGACTGGAGCAGAGAATGAAGCGGCCCCCTCCGGCAGGATCTTCATGACCCGCGGCTGGGGCGAGATCGCACGGGTCTGCCGCGCGAGGGGCGCCCTTGCGATCCATCTTGAGTACGACGGCGTCTCCACGCTCTTCTTCAAGGTCTTCGATGCTGAGGGCCGCCGCCAGGAGTGCTGCTCCGGAGAGGAGCGCGACTCGTGTCCACTCCAGCAGCAGCAGCCCTTGGGAGTCCAGCAGCTCTCCTGAGCTCTACGAGACTCCGGAGATGAGCGACGACAGCTACGTGCCCCTGAGCTCTCGCTGCGCTCGGAGCAGTGCTGCCGCGTCCGGCCGCCGCCACGGCTGATCTGGATGGGGTTGGCACCGGCCTCCCGTGGCCCACTATTGATGATGGTGTCTGCCACGGGGGGTGTAGATAGGATCCTCCTCAGTTTTAGCTTTTGTTTCCTGCGAAGAATCATGAAGCGCCCCGTGGGGGCATGTAAGGGTCTGTAATGTCTTTTGTGCTTTTCTTCCCTATTATGAAGATTTGATGAACGCGCGTCCCGTTAAGGCTCGGTCCCCCCTTTCTGTCCTCGCGATAGCTTGTTGCTCTACGCCGACAGGTCCCGGTCCCCAGGCAGGCTATAGCCATCCCAGGTATGCCAGGTCACGTGCCGTGGTCAAGGTCAGGAGGTGTGCGGCCCGAGGTCCAGTAAGAGCCCCTGAGGCGCGATGCTCAGGAGGTCCCCCTTAGTGCTCAAGCGGCCATGGTTAGGGAAGAAAGGGAGTTGACGTGGCCGCAACGGGGTTGCGGCAAGGCATGAGTGTCCATGAGGCCTAGACATTTAGCCGATCCGAGGGCGAGACTTATCTTGCGAACTTCATGACGATTCCTGACATTGCGCTGGGGCTGCGTGCCAACTTGTGTGGCATAGCCGGGCCGTCCCATACAAGTTACCCTCCTCCCGTGCTCTCCTTAGTGCTTTGCATCCTCAGGTCCCGGTCCTCGAGCGAGCTCAGCCGCCGCTGGTATGCCAGGTCGCGATGCCGTGGTCAAGGCCAGGGGTGAGGGCTGGAGAGCCAGTAAGAGCTCCTGAGTCGCGATGCTCAGGAGCCCCCCTTTTAACGCGCAAGTGAATTGCACGATCAAAGAGGAGACTCGTGGTGACGCCTACTATCCTTCCCGCGGGGTCCCTGTGAATAGGCATAAGAAGAACAGGGTTTGCCCTTACAGCCGTCAGCCTGTCGTTGGTTGGTCCGGATGAAATGAAGGCACTGAGGGCCTGGTGAGGTGACGTGCACGGGGCATGCCGCGATCCAGAGCTCGACCGGTCAGGTTTGTCGATATGGCAGGGACGAACCCATGCACCAGCGCCGTGCCTGTGAGGAGGCCCCGTGGGAGGCGATGATCGGGCAGATGATGACCGTAGGCAGGTTAAGCAGGGAAGGCAAATCAGCTTGGGTAAATGTAGGAAGACACATGCCACTGCATCCGGCCCGAGCGGCTTGGGGATGATGCAGCCCAAGGGGCGCCCCCAGCAAGGTAAGCTAAAGGCATAAGCAAATGGGATACATGCCGTAGGGATGGACCCACACGGCCTGAGAATGATGCAGCCCAAGGGGCGCTCCCAGCTTAATGAGCTTGTAAGATGTCACCTGGTTCTGTAGACGAAGCAGAGTTGGTGCAGCTGAAGGCGTGCGTCGAAGAAACGACTCCTCATGAGCCACCGGAGCCCTGTGCCTCGGGAGGCTCTGGGGGCTCAGGAGGCTCCCTGAAGACCGTCTCCATTCCCTCCAGAACGACGCGGTACCTGGCCTCTTGAGCCGCCAGGAAATGCCGCATGGCGCGCTGATAGGCCGACGCCACGCTCGGCAAGCCGAGGGGTATGCGAACATAGCTGTGTGGCGGGCCTCTGCAATGGCCCACATGTGAAGGCCAGAAGCGCTCCTAAGATGCGTCCCTGTTGAGCCCTGGAATGTCAATGTAGACACGCAGCTCGGCACCCTCGCCTGGGTGGTGAGCCATGCCCTGTGAGCGGCTATCGCCGTGCATGGCTCTTGCGTCTTGCAGTTCCTGTGTGGTCTTGGCGATGATCTCCTAAGAGGCAGGCACCCCTTGCCTGATGTTCTCCTGAGAAAAACATGTCGCGTAGCACGCCCCCAAGTGGTGCCCAAGCGCCTCCCTCGTGAGGTGGGCAAGGTCTGAGGCCCTCCAGAAGAGAGCCCCTGGGCGCGCCTTCCAATGCAATGGAGGGAGGCGCCCCTGGGACAGACGCTGATCCTAATGAGGCTCGTACCGCGACGCCATCTTCCTGAGGTCCTGGGCGGCGCGGCTGCTTCTTCTTGGGGATGGCCTCCGGAGGACCCTCACTTCTGCTGTCAGGGTCGTCGATTGCTGCAGCTTGGAAGGCACGCTCGAGGGAGCACACCACATCCCTGTCATCACACGGGACCGTGATGACCCCACTACTACCAGGCATCTTGAGCATGTTGTAGTCGTGGTGGGTGACCGCCATGAACCTCGCCAGGGCCAGATACCCAAGGATGGCGTTGTACGGCAGGCGGATGTGCGTGACGTCGAAGTCGATGAGCTCAGTGCGGTAATTGTCACGTGTGCCAAAGGTGACAGGCAGGCGGACATGCCCTATCGGTGTGGTGGAGCCATCGCTTACTCCCGAGAAAGGTTTGGTAGGCTGGAGCTGCTCATATGGCACTAGGAGGTTCTCGAAAGTGTCAACGGACAGGACATTGAGTCCTTCACCACCATCGATGAGAGTCTTGGTAACCTGCACATTGCTGATGACTGGGGAACACAACATCGGGAGGACGCCGGCGGTGGCCGCGCACTTCAGTTGATCTGCCGAGTCGAAAGTGATGGCGCACTGGGACCACTTGACCGGGCGCGCAGCCTCAAGCTTGGAGAGCGTCGCGTTCACCTCACGAGTGAATCGTTTGAAGATGTGCTGAGAGGCTGGGGCCTGCGCGTTGCCTAAGATGCAGGTGATTGCACGCGGCTCCTGGAAGCCCCCAGCCCCCTCGTCCTGATGATGGTCGTCGTTCCTTCTTGGTGGCGGCAGTGCAGGAAGACCGGTTCTGCCTTAGGGGCGATCCTCACGAGGTTGGTCCCTCCAGGGCCTCTCGCGAGGATGGTCCTACCAGCGGTCCTCATGAGGCCTCTCGCGCCATTCCTGGCACGGGTCGCAATCGTCCCAGCGTCCGCCTCCTCGTCCTCCTCCACGCTGTAGCCCCGGTCGCCGCGCTCGGGACGTCGACCGTAGCGTCCCTCGCGTAGGGCTCGGAGCTCTTGGCAGTCGCTGGTGTTGTGGGTGTTTAGGTTGTGGAAGGCGCAGAACGGTCGGCTGTCCTTGGATGACTCGGGCTGATCTCTGCCGCGTTTAGTGTCGGGCTCCACAGCTAGCACTACCGCTTCCTTGCGCTTCACGTCCTTGGCCTTGGCTTTCTTCTCCTCTGTGCCTGCGGCTGGCAGCTCAAGGAGGGAAAGGCGCCCCTCCTCAGCTCTTGCGCACTTGGTCGCCAGGTTGAACAGCTCCTGAGACGTGCAGAGCTCCTCGTGGATGGCTAGCTCTTCCTTCATCTTGACATCACGGACACCATCGGAGAACGCGGAGATGATGGCCTCATCCGTGACCTTGGGGATCTTGAGGCCTGGAAGTTGGCGGTCGCGAGTGCCCTGGAAGTTGGCGGGCCCCATCCTTGAGAGCCATGGGAAACCAGTTCGCCATGACTTTCTCGTCGCCGCTGGTTGCTTCGATGCTCAGCTTATAGAGCTGCACAAACTCTGCGAGGTCGGCGGTGCCGTCGTAGCGAGGAGGCAGATCCGGCTCGAACTTGCCTGGCCAGGCGACGCTGCTGAGCTCGGGGGTGAAGGCGCGGCAGCCGACCGTGGTTACTGGGGCCCGCCTCGGAGGTGAAGCTTGGTCTTGTCGAGGTCCGTGCGACGCCGCTACAAGTGGCGCACGGTCTTGACGAGGCGGCGCGGGAAGCGCGGGTGCAGATTCTCACGGCCGTGGGATTTCTTGGCAGCTTCTCTCTTCGCGCGCGGGCACTGGTCGTGGCGGATTGCATCACGGGGCCACACGCCTTGGTGCCAAGGCATCGTCTTTGGTCTGGGGTGGTGGAGGCACGCCTCGGGCCTCGTCGCCCGTAGCTGGCTGAGGGTGAGGCCGAGAGAGGGACGACGCCGGGGAGCCCCCTGCGGCGCGGACGAGCTCGGCGACGCGGTCGAGCCACTCCTCGTAGAGGTCGTCAACTGGGCGGTAGCGCAGGAGCTCGTTTGCGGCAAGGAGTGCGGCCCGTGGCTCCATGGGAGCGCGGTGTGCATGAGATGAAGACCCGGCTGGGGCCAGCGATGGAGTGGTGGTGCGACCGTCCTGCCACACCGAAGGATGCAACGAAGACGCTTGCTACTCGTTCCCCACCGGGCCGGTGGTAGTGTTGGCAGCGGGGGGCGGAGAACGACGTGGTGGCCCGCTGATGGGAGCTGTCTGAGCAACACGGGCGGTGAGAGCAGCCCGATGCTCAGCTCGAGCGCGGCGAGCATCCGCCATCGAGACGATGGAGCGACGGAGCGATGAACTGACGGAAGGAAAGCTAGGGCGCACCCCTACCTGGCGCGCCAAATGTCGGATGTGGGGTTCCGGCAAACCCTTAAGGTTCGAACACTGGGTGCGCATGAAGTCATTCCCTCCGACCGATCTACGCCCTAGCTCGCTAAGATCTCGCGGACGAACTCGCAACACAGAAAGACACAGGATTTATACTGGTTCGGGCCACCGTTGTGGTGTAACACCCTACTCCAGTGTGGTGGTGGTGGATTGCCTCTTGGGCTGATGATGAACAATACAAGGGGAAGAACTGCCTCCTGAGGTTGAGGTGTTCTTGTGTTTGGCTAAATTGTGTGAGTGAGAGAGTGATCTAAGATGTCGTCTCCTCGCCCCTTTTCTATGGTGGTGGCGAGCCCTACTTATAGAGGCCCTGGTCATCTTCCCAAATATTGAGCGGGAAGGGAGCCAACAACGGCGGGCAAATTTGAAGGGGCAGCTAGTACAAGATATCCTGACAAAAGGTGGTCTGCGCCTGCGAAAGGCTCTGGTGGTGACGCCGTCTTGGGCTCCATGATGACCTCCATCTTGTCGTCCTTCTAGTCTTGGTCTTGTTGCACCAAAATGGCAACCTTTGCCTGATGCCTCAGTACTCCTCGCCTGCGCTAGTTTCCTTAGCACCAAAGAGGAAACAAGGACGCTGCGCATGCTGGCGCCCGCCTGGTGTCGATCGTCATGGCTCAGGTCACGAGAGCCTCGTGAGGTTTGCCTCGCCTAGATATCTCCGCTCCTTGTGAGACTGCCTGACTAGGCCCCTCCAGAGGAGGTCTTGTGTCGTCCTTCTCACGAGGCTCGTCCCCTCGCAAGGGTCTTGGATGCCTTGTTGATGAAGATGGGCCGTACAGCCTGCTGGCTTAGCGACGCAACGGGCCATAGGCAGGCAAGTCTGGGGACCCCCGTGAAAGAACATGCGGTGCCCCCATGTTTGATTTTGGTAATTGATGACAATCTCTATGGACTAATGGTTGCTTTGAGTTATTTGAAGGTTTTGTCCATAGGCTTTTCTTGGAGTACATCTGTTGGTTTCAAGGAGAGTTGGTGTCCACCAAGGTGCTATTCAAGGAATTATCCAAGATTGGTCATGTGAGTGTTGAGCGTATTGCAAGCATGTCTTGAAGGAAAAGATTGTGTGATCATTCATGTCTACCTTCAAGACATCATCCAAATGAAGAGAATTGGAAAGATTCAAGGTTTATCAAGATTAAGTCAAGAATGGATCAAGTTGATGAACACACAAAGCATACACGATGTACTGAGGGATCAAGTGATCCCATGGAATGGTAAGCATTGTCCATTGCGCTTTGTTTGCTAACCCATGGTTTTCGTGAGAGTTCTTTGTGGGGTTAGGTTGCGATATGCAAGTTCAAGTGGAGCATCGCGAAGAGATCAAATGCTTGAAACTTGCCGTCCATTATGGTAACAATGGATTTATGAAGATGTGTCGAACAGTGTCTCACCCATAGTGGAGTATGGGGGAGCAATCAACTAGTCTTCATCGAGCCAACACAATCAAGAAAGGTGGTCCAACTTGAGGAAGTCAAGATCGTCATCATCTAGCTCAAGTGGACTATGTGCAAGACAAAGGATTACCCTTGATAGGTTTTCTATTTTACCGTCTCATAGTGGTGGTTGGGAGACCGGGTTATAGCATCGATTGTCGTACTATCAAGGGGGGCTCTCGATGAGTAGCTTGATCGTATCATACATAGAGAGCTCAAATCATTGCATCCTTGCATCATCTTTATTGGTTCTTGTTTGGTTCTTCTCTTTGTGCTTTTTGGAGCTTATGGTCATCTTGGTGACAAGCTCGAGTTCATCGAAAACGGAGTTCACTCGCATCTTCTATGATGTTTTCGATGTTGCAGGTTATGTCGGTTCTTCTCAGTTGGAGGTTTCACTCCTCTATTTGTTGGCATACCTCCCCTGCCTCTTCTTACTATATTATTAGTTCTTGTTTCGTCTTCTCTTTGTGAGTTTTGGTGGTTAAGGTCATCTTGGTGACAAGCTCGAGATCATCGAAAACGGAGTTCACTCGCATCTTCTATGATGTTTTCGATGTTGGAGGTTATGCCGGTTCTTCTCAGTTGGAGTTTTCACTCCTCTATTTGTTGGCATAACTCCCCTGCATCTTCTTACTATATTATTGGTTCTTCTCTTTGTGATTTTTGGAGTTTATGGTCATCTTGGTGACAAGCTCGAGTTCATCGAAAACAGAGTTCACTCGCATCTTCTATGATGTTTTCGATGTTGGAGGTTATGCCGGTTCTTCTCGGTTGGAGGTTTCA
>NC_041386.1:372818959-372820354 GCF_002162155.2 Triticum dicoccoides
TGGCTTGCTGCAGTTAAACCCCACCATCCCCTTGTTGATAATGATGCATATGTAGTTAGTTCTGATGTAAGTCTTGCTGGGTACATTTGTACTCACGTTTGCCTATTTTATGTTTTTGCAGAGAGACTTCAGTCTCACTAGTAGTTCCACGTGGACTTCGACGTTTAGCTTGTTACCTCAGCTACGATCTTGTGCCCTCGGTAGGATTTGGTAGATAGTCAGGCTTCTCAGCCTTTTTCATTTATAGATGTCTGTACTCAGACATGATAGCTTCCGCTTGTGCTTTGATTTGTATGCTCTGAATGTTGGGTCATGAGACCCATGTTTGTAATATCTCGCTCCTCGGAGCCTATTGAATAAATTACTTGAGTCGTAGAGTCATGTTGTGATGCCATGTTGTATTTGCACATATCGAGCATATTGTGTGTATGTTATTGAAATGCTTGGTATGTGTGGGTTCTGACCATCTAGTTGTTTATCTTTGGTAGCCTCTCTTACCGGGAAATGTCTCCTAGTGTTTCCACCGAGCCATGGTAGCTTGCTACTGCTCCGGAACACTTAGGCTGGCCGGCATGTGTCCTTCTTCGTTCCTGTGTCTGTCCCTTCGGGGAAATGTCACACGATGAATACCGGAGTCCTATTAGCCCGCTACAGCCCGGTTCACCGGAGTCCTGCTAGCCCAGTGCTACAGCCTGGATTCACTCGCTGATGACCGACACATTCGATGCTGGGTCATGGATGCATGTCCCTGTAAGTCTGTGCCACTTTGGGTTTACGACTAGCCATGTCAGCCCGGGCTCCTTATCATATGGATGCTAGCGACACTATCATATACGTGTGCCCAAAGGCGCAAACGGTCCCGGGCAAAGGTAAGGCGACACCCGTGGGAATACCATGCATGAGGCCGCAAAGTGATATGTGGTGTTACATGCTAGATCGATGTGGCATTGAGTCGGGGTCCTGACACCTCCCCTGCCTCTTCTTACTATATTATCGGTTCTTGTTTGGTTCTTCTCTTTGTGAGTTTTGGAGCTTATGGTCATCTTGGTGACAAGCTCGAGTTCATCGAAAACGGAGTTCACTCGCATCGTCTATGATGTTTTCGATGTTGGAGGTTATGCCGGTTCTTCTCGGTTGGAGGTTTCACTCCTCTATTTGTTGGCATACCTCCCTTGCCTCTTCTTACTATATTATTGGTTCTTGTTTGGTTCTTCTCTTTGTGAGTTTTGGAGCTTATGGTCATCTTGGTGACAAGCTCGAGTTCATCGAAAACGGAGTTCACTCGCATCGTCTATGATGTTTTCGATATTTTACGTTATGCCGGTTCTTCTCAGTTGGAGGTTTCACTCCTCTATTTGTTGGCATACCTCCCCTGCCTCTTCTTACTATATTATC
>NC_041386.1:372822066-372822703 GCF_002162155.2 Triticum dicoccoides
TTCTATGATGTTTTCGCTGTTCGAGGTTATATTGGTTCTTCTCAGTTGGAGGTTTCACTCCTCTATTTGTTGGCATACCACCCCTGCCTCTTCTTACTATATTATTGGTTCTTCTTTGGTTCTTCTCTTTGTGAGTTTTGGAGCTCATGGTCATCTTGGTGACAAGCTCGAGTTCATCGAAAACGGAGTTCACTCCCATCTTCAATGATGTTTTCGATGTTGGAGGGTATGCCGGTTCTTCTCAGTTGGAGGTTTCACTCCTCTATTTGTTGGCATACCTCCCCTGCCTCTATATTATCGGTTCTTGTTTGGTTCTTCTCTTTGTGAGTTTTGGAGCTTATGGTCATCTTGGTGACAAGCTCGAGTTCATCGAAAACGGAGGTCACTCGCATCTTCTATGATGTTTTCGATGTTGGAGGTTATGCCGGTTCTTCTCAGTTGGAGGTTTCACTCCTCTATTTGTTGGCATACCTCCCCTGCCTCTTCTTACTATATTATCGGTTCTTGTTTGGTTCTTCTCTTTGTGAGTTTTGGAGCTTATGGTCATCTTGGTGACAAGCTCGAGTTCATCAAAAACGGAGTTCACTCGCATCTTCTATGATGTTTTCGATGTTGGAGGTTATGTCGGTTCTTCTCA
>NC_041386.1:372824006-372824292 GCF_002162155.2 Triticum dicoccoides
TTCTCTTTGTGAGTTTTGGAGCTTATGGTCATCTTGGTGACAAGCTCGAGTTCATCAAAAACGGAGTTCACTCGCATCTTCAATGATGTTTTCGATGTTGGAGGTTATGCCGGTTCTTCTCAGTTGGAGGTTTCACTCCTCTATTTGTTGGCATACCTCCCCTGCCACTTCTTACAATATTATTGGTTCTTGTTTGGTTCTTCTCTTTGTGAGTTTTGGAGCTTATGGTCATCTTGGTGACAAGCTCGAGTTCATCGAAAACGGAGTTCACTCGCATCTTCTATGA
>NC_041386.1:372824515-372825184 GCF_002162155.2 Triticum dicoccoides
ATCTTGGTGACAGGCTCGAGTTCATCAAAAATGGAGTTCACTCGCATCTTCTATGATGTTTTCGATGTTGGAGGTTATGTCGGTTCTTCTCAGTTGGAGGTTTCACTCCTCTATTTGTTGGCATACCTCCCCTGCCTCTTCTTACTATATTATTGGTTCTTTTTTGGTTCTTCTCTTTGTGAGTTTTGGAGCTTATGGTCATCTTGGTGACAAGCTCGAGTTCATTGAAAACGGAGTTCAGTCGCATCTTCTATGATGTTTTCGATGTTGGAGGTTATGTTGGTTCTTCTCAGTTGGAGGTTTCACTCCTCTATTTGTTGGCATACCTCCCCTAGCTCTTCTTACTATACTATTGGTTCTTCTTTGGTTCTTCTCTTTGTGAGTTTTGGAGCTTATGGTCATCTTGGTGACAAGCTCGAGATCGTCGAAAACGGAGTTCACTCGCATCTTCTATGATGTTTTTGATGTTGGAGGTTATGCCGGTTCTTCTCAGTTGGAGGTTTCACTCCTCTATTTGTTGGCATACCTCCCCTGCCTCTTCTTACTATATTATCGGCTCTTGTTTGGTTCTTCTCTTTGTGAGTTTGGAGCTTATGGTCATCTTGGTGACAAGCTCGAGTTCATCGAAAACGGAGTTCACTCGCATGTTCTATGATGTTTTTGATGTCG
>NC_041386.1:372826276-372826913 GCF_002162155.2 Triticum dicoccoides
TTCTATGATGTTTTCGCTGTTCGAGGTTATATTGGTTCTTCTCAGTTGGAGGTTTCACTCCTCTATTTGTTGGCATACCACCCCTGCCTCTTCTTACTATATTATTGGTTCTTCTTTGGTTCTTCTCTTTGTGAGTTTTGGAGCTCATGGTCATCTTGGTGACAAGCTCGAGTTCATCGAAAACGGAGTTCACTCCCATCTTCAATGATGTTTTCGATGTTGGAGGGTATGCCGGTTCTTCTCAGTTGGAGGTTTCACTCCTCTATTTGTTGGCATACCTCCCCTGCCTCTATATTATCGGTTCTTGTTTGGTTCTTCTCTTTGTGAGTTTTGGAGCTTATGGTCATCTTGGTGACAAGCTCGAGTTCATCGAAAACGGAGGTCACTCGCATCTTCTATGATGTTTTCGATGTTGGAGGTTATGCCGGTTCTTCTCAGTTGGAGGTTTCACTCCTCTATTTGTTGGCATACCTCCCCTGCCTCTTCTTACTATATTATCGGTTCTTGTTTGGTTCTTCTCTTTGTGAGTTTTGGAGCTTATGGTCATCTTGGTGACAAGCTCGAGTTCATCAAAAACGGAGTTCACTCGCATCTTCTATGATGTTTTCGATGTTGGAGGTTATGTCGGTTCTTCTCA
>NC_041386.1:372829528-372830545 GCF_002162155.2 Triticum dicoccoides
GGAGGTTATGCCGGTTCTTCTTAGTTGGAGGTTTAACTCCTATATTTGTTGGCATACCTCGCCTGCCTCTTCTTACTATATTATCGGTTCTTGTTTGGTTCTTCTCTTTGTGAGTTTTGGACCTTATGGTCATCTTGGTGACAAGCTCGAGTTCATCAAAAACGGAGTTGACTCGCATCTTCTATGATGTTTTCGATGTTGGAGGTTATGTCGGTTATTCTCAGTTGGAGGTTTCACTCCTCTATTTGTTGGCATACCACCCCTGCCTCTTCTTACTATATTATTGGTTCTTGTTTGGTTCTTCTCTTTGTGAGTTTTGGAGCTTATGGTCATCTTGGTGACAAGCTCGAGTTCATCGAAAACGGAGTTCTCTCGCATCTTCTATGATGTTTTCGATGTTGCAGGTTATGTCGGTTCTTCTCAGTTGGAGGTTTCACTCCTCTATTTGTTGGCATACGTCCCCTTCCTCTTCTTACTATGTTATTGGTTCTTGTTTGGTCTTCTCTTTGTGAGTTTTGGAGCTTATGGTCATCTTGGTGAAAAGCTGAAGTTCATCGAAAACGGAGTTCACTCGTATCTTCTATGATGTTTTCAATGTTGGAGGTTATGCCGGTTCTTCTCAGTTGGAGGTTTCACTCCTCTATTTGTTGGCATACCTCCCCTGCCTCTTCTTACTATATTATCGGTTCTTGTTTGGTTCTTCTTTTTGTGAGTTTTGGAGCTTATGGTCATCTTGGTGACAAGCTCGAGTTCATCGAAAACAGAGTTCACTCGCATCTTCTACGATGTTTTCGATGTTGGAGGTTATGCCGGTTCTTCTCAGTTGGAGGTTTCACTCCTCTATTTGTTGGCATACCTCCCCTGCCTCTTCTTACTATATTATTGGTTCTTTTTTGGTTCTTCTCTTTGTGAGTTTTGGAGCTTATGGTCATCTTGGTGCCAAGCTCGAGTTCATCGAAAACGGAGTTCACTCACATCTTCTATGATGTTTTCGATGTTCGAGGTTATGTTGGTTCT
>NC_041386.1:372831284-372831948 GCF_002162155.2 Triticum dicoccoides
TTGGTTCTTCTCTTTGTGAGTTTGGAGCTTATGGTCATCTTGGTGACAAGCTCGAGTTCATCGAAAACGGAGTTCACTCGCATGTTCTATGATGTTTTTGATGTCGGAGGTTATGCCGGTTCTTCTCAGTTGGAGGTTTCACTCCTCTATTTGTTGGCATACCTCCCCTGCCTCTTCTTACTATATTATTGGTTCTTCTCTTTGTGAGTTTTGGAGTTTATGGTCATCTTGGTGACAAGCTCGAGTTCATCGAAAACACAGTTCACTCGCATCTTCTATGATGTTTTCGATGTTGGAGGTTATGCCGGTTCTTCTCAGTTGGAGGTTTCACTCCTCTATTTGTTGGCATACCTCCCCTGCCTCTTCTTACTATATTATTGGTTCTTGTTTGGTTCTTCTCTTTGTGAGTTTTGTAGCTTATGGTCATCTTGGTGACAAGCTCGAGTTCATCGAAAATGGAGTTCACTCGCATCTTCTATGATGTTTTCGCTGTTCGAGGTTATATTGGTTCTTCTCAGTTGGAGGTTTCACTCCTCTATTTGTTGGCATACCACCCCTGCCTCTTCTTACTATATTATTGGTTCTTCTTTGGTTCTTCTCTTTGTGAGTTTTGGAGCTCATGGTCATCTTGGTGACAAGCTCGAGTTCATCGAAAACGGAGTTC
>NC_041386.1:372832948-372833631 GCF_002162155.2 Triticum dicoccoides
TATGATGTTTTTGATGTTGGAACTTATGCCGCTTCTTCTCAGTTGGAGGTTTCACTCCTCTATTTGTTGGCATACCTCCCCTCCCTCTTCTTACTATATTATTGGTTCTTGTTGATTCTTATCTTTGTGAGTTTTGGAGGTTATGGTCATCTTGGTGACAACCTCGAGTTCATCGAAAACAGAGTTCACTCGCATCTACTATGATGTTTTCGATGTTGGAGGTTATGCCGGTTCTTCTCAGTTGGAGGTTTCACTCCTCTATTTGTTGGCATACCCCCCTGCCTCTTCTCACTATATTATTGGTTCTTGTTTGTTTCTTGTCTTTCTGAGTTTTGGAGCTTATGGTCATCTTAGTGACAATCTCGAGTTCATCGAAAACGAAGTTCACTCGCATCTTCTATGATGTTTTCGATGTTGGAGGTTATGCCGGTTCTTCTCAGTTGGAGGTTTCACTCCTCTATTTGTTGGCATACCTCCCCTGCATCTTCTTACTATATTATTGGTTCTTGTTTGGTTCTTCTCTTTGTGAGTTTTGGAGCTTATGGTCATTTTGGTGACAAGCTCAAGTTCATTAAAAACGGAGTTCACTCGCATCTTCTATGATGTTTTCGATGTTGGAGTTTATGCCAGTTCTTCTCAGTTGGAGGTTTCACTCCTCTATTTGTTGGCATACCTCCCCTGCC
>NC_041386.1:372834748-372837094 GCF_002162155.2 Triticum dicoccoides
CTCTTCTTACTATATTATCGGTTCTTATTTGGTTCTTCTCTTTGTGACTTTTGGAGCTTATGGTCATCTTGGTGACAAGCTCGAGTTCATCGAAAACGGAGTTCACTCGCATCTTCTATGATGTTTTCGATGTTGAAGGTTATGCCGGTTCTTCTCAGTTGGAGGTTTCACTCCTCTATGTGTTGGCATACCTCCCCTTCCTCTTCTTACTATATTATCGGTTCTTGTTTGGTTCTTCTCTTTGTGAGTTTTGGAGCTTATGGTCATCTTGGTGACAAGCTCGAGTTCATCGAAAACGGAGTTCACTCGCATCTTCTATGATGTTTTCGATGTTAGAGGTTATGCCGGTTCTTCTCAGTTGGAGGTTTCACTCCTCTATTTGTTGGAATACCTCCCATGCCTCTTCTTACTATATTATCGGTTCTTGTTTGGTTCTTCTCTTTGTGAGTTTTGGAGCTTATGGTCATCTTGGTGACAAGCTCGAGTTCATCGAAAACAGAGTGAACTCGCATCTTCTATGATGTTTTCGATGTTGGAGGTTATGTCGGTTCTTCTCAGTTGGAGGTTTCACTCCTGTATGTGTTGGCATACCTCCCCTGCCTCTTCTTACTATATTATCGGTTCTTGTTTGGTTCTTCTCTTTGTGAGTTTTGGAGCTTATGGTCATCTTGGTGACAAGCTCCAGTTCATCGAAAACGGAGTTCACTCGCATCTTCTATGATGTTTTCGATGTTGGAGGTTATGCCTGTTCTTCTCGGTTGGAGGTTTCACTCCTCTATTTGTTGGCAGGGCTCCCCTGCCTCTTCTTCCTATATTATAAGTTCTTGTTTGGTTCTTCTCTTTGTGAGTTTTGGAGCTTATGGTCATCTTGGTGACAAGCTCGAATTCATCGAAAAAACAGAGTTCACTCGCATGTTCTATGATGTTTTCGATGTTGGAGGTTATGCCGGTTCTTCTCAGTTGGAGGTTTCACTCCTCTATTTGTTGGCATACCTCCCCTGCCTCTTCTTACTATATTATCGGTTGTTGTTTGGTTCTTCTCTTTGTAAGTTTTGGAGCTTATGGTCATCTTGGTGACAAGCTCAAGTTCATTGAAAACAGAGTTCACTCGCATCTTCTATGATGTTTTCGATGTTGGAGGTTATGCCGGTTCTTCTCAGTTCAAGGTTTCACTCCTCTATTTGTTGGCATACCTCCCATGCCTCTTCTTACTATATTATCGGTTCTTGTTTGGTTCTTCTCTTTGTGAGTTTTGGAGCTTATGGTCATCTTGGTGACAAGCTCGAGTTCATAGAAAATGGAGTTCACTCGCATCTTCTATGATGTTTTCGATGTTGGAGGTTATGCCGGTTCTTCTCAGTTGGAGGTTTCACTCCTGTATGTGCTGGCATACCTCCCCTGCCTCTTCTTACTATATTATTGGTTCTTGTTTGGTTCTTCTCTTTGTGAGTTTTGGAGCTTATGGTCATCTTGGTGACAAGCTCGAGTTCATCGAAAACAGAGTTCACTCGCATCTTCTATGATGTTTTCGATGTTAGAGGTTATGCCGGTTCTTCTCAGTTTTAGGTTTCACTCCTCTATTTGTTGGAATACCTCCCATGCCTCTTCCTACTATATTATCGGTTCTTGTTTGGTTCTTCTCTTTGTGAGTTTTGGAGCTTATGGTCATCTTGGTGACAAGCTCGAGTTCATAGAAAACGGAGTTCACTCGCATCTTCTATGATGATTTCGATGTTAGAGGTTATGTCGGTTCTTCTCAGTTGGAGGTTTCACTCCTCTATTTGTTGGCATACCTCCCATGCCTCTTCTTACTATATTATCGGTTCTTATTTGGTTCTTCTCTTTGTGACTTTTGGAGCTTATGGTCATCTTGGTGACAAGCTCGAGTTCATCGAAAACGGAGTTCACTCGCATCTTCTATGATGTTTTCGATGTTGAAGGTTATGCCGGTTCTTCTCAGTTGGAGGTTTCACTCCTCTATGTGTTGGCATACCTCCCCTTCCTCTTCTTACTATATTATCGGTTCTTGTTTGGTTCTTCTCTTTGTGAGTTTTGGAGCTTATGGTCATCTTGGTGACAAGCTCGAGTTCATCGAAAACGGAGTTCACTCGCATCTTCTATGATGTTTTCGATGTTAGAGGTTATGCCGGTTCTTCTCAGTTGGAGGTTTCACTCCTCTATTTGTTGGAATACCTCCCATGCCTCTTCTTACTATATTATCGGTTCTTGTTTGGTTCTTCTCTTTGTGAGTTTTGGAGCTTATGGTCATCTTGGTGACAAGCTCGAGTTCATCGAAAACAGAGTGAACTCGCATCTTCTATGATGTTTTCGATGTTGGAGGTTATG
>NC_041386.1:372837104-372837793 GCF_002162155.2 Triticum dicoccoides
CTATATTATCGGTTCTTGTTTGGTTCTTCTCTTTGTGAGTTTTGGAGCTTATGGTCATCTTGGTGACAAGCTCGAGTTCATCAAAAACGGAGTTCACTCGCATCTTCTATGATGTTTTTGATGTTGGAGGTTATGCTGGTTCTTCTCAGTTGGAGGTTTCACTCCTCTATTTGTTGGCATACCTCCCCTGCCTCTTCTTACTACATTATTGGTTCTTCTTTGGTTCTTCTCTTTGTGAGTTTGGGAGCTTATTGTCATCTTGGTGACAAGCTCGAGTTCATCAAAAACGGAGTTCACTCGCATCTTCTATGATGTTTTCGATGTTGGAGGTTATGCCGATTCTTCTCAGTTGGAGGTTTCACTCCTCTATTTGTTGGCATACCTCCGCTGCCTCTTCTTACTATATTATCGGTTCTTGTTTGGTTCTTCTCTTTGTGAGTTTTGGAGCTTATGGTCATCTTGGTGACAAGCTCGATTTCATCGAAAACGGAGTTCACTCACATCTTCTATGATGTTTTCGATGTTGGAGGTTATGCCGGTTCTTCTCAGTTCGAGGTTTCACTCCTTTATTTGTTGGCATACCTCCCCTGCCTCTTCTTACTATATTATTGGTTCTTGTTTGGTTCTTCTCTTTGTGAGTTTTGGAGCTTATGGTCATCTTGGTGACAAACTTGAGTTCATCGAAAACG
>NC_041386.1:372839592-372840321 GCF_002162155.2 Triticum dicoccoides
CATACCTCCCCTGCCTCTTCTTATTATATTATCGGTTTTTCTCTTTGTGAGTTTTGGAGCTTATGGTCATCTTGGTGATAAGCTCGAGTTCATCGAAAACAGAGTTCACTCGCATCTTCTATGATGTTTTCAATGTTGGAGGTTATGCCGGTTCTTCTCAGTTGGAGGTTTCACTCCTCTATTTGTTGGCATACCTTCCCTACCTCTTCTTACTATATTATTGGTTCTTGTTTGGTTCTTCTCTTTGTGAGTTTTGGAGCTTATGGTCATCTTATTGACAAGCTCGAGTTCATCGAAAACGGAGTTCACTCGCATCTTTTATGATGTTCTCGATGTTGGAGGTTATGTCGGTTCTTCTCAGTTGGAGGTTTCACTCCTCTATTTGTTGGCATACCTCCCCTACCTCTTCTTACTATATTATGGGTTCTTGTTTGGTTCTTCTCTTTGTGAGTTTTGGAGCTTATGGTCATCTTGTTGACAAGCTCGAGTTCATCGAAAACGGAGTTCACTCGCATCTTCTATGATGTTTTTGATGTTGAAGCTCATGCCGGTTCTTCTCAGTTGGAGGTTTCACTCCTCTATTTGTTGGCATACCTCCCCTGCCTCTTCTTACTATATTATCTGTTCTTGTTTGGTTCTTCTCTTTCTGAGTTTTGGAGCTTATGGTCATCTTGGTGACAAGCAAGAGTTCATCGAAAACGGAGTTCACTCGCATCTTCTATGATGTTT
>NC_041386.1:372842456-372843164 GCF_002162155.2 Triticum dicoccoides
CGGTTCTTCTCAGTTGGAGGTTTCACTCCTCTATTTGTTGGCATACCTCCCCTGCCTCTTCTTACTATATTATCGGTTCTTGTTTGGTTCTTCTCTTTATGAGTTTTGGAGCTTATGGTCATCTTGGTGACAAGCTCGAGTTCATCGAAAACGGAGTTCACTCGCATCTTCTATGATGTTTTCTATGTTGGAGGTTATGTTGGTTCATCTCAGTTCGAGGTTTCACTCCTCTATTTGTTGACATACCTCCCCTGCCTCTTCTTACTATATTATTGGTTCTTGTTTGGTTCTTCTCTTTGTGAGTTTTGGAGCTTATGGTCATCTTGGTGACAAGCTCGAGTTCATCGAATACGGAGTTCACTCGCATCTTCTATGATGTTTTCGATATTGGAGGTTATGCTAGTTCTTCTCGGTTGGAGGTTTCACTCCTGTATTTGTTGGCATACCTCCCCAGCCACTTCTTACTATATTATCGGTTCTTGTTTGGTTCTTTGCTTTGTGAGTTTTGGAGCTTATGGTCATCTTGGTGACAAGCTCGAGTTCATCAAAAACAGAGTTCACTCGCATCTTCTATGATGTTTTCGATGTTGGAGGTTATGCCGGTTCTTCTCAGTTGGAGGTTTCACTCCTCTTTTTGTTGGCATACCTCCCCTGCCTCTTCTTACTATATTATTGGTTCTTGTTTGGTTCTTCCCTTTGTGAGTTTTG
>NC_041386.1:372843174-372843686 GCF_002162155.2 Triticum dicoccoides
CCTCCCTTGCCTCTTGTTACTATATTATTGGTTCTTGTTTGGTTCTTCTCTTTGTGAGTTTTGGAGCTTAGGGTCATCTTGGTGACAAGCTCGAGTTCATCGAAAACGGAGTTCACTCGCATCTTCTATGATGTTTTCGATGTTGGAGCTTTTGCCGCTTCTTCTCAGTTGGAGGTTTCACTCCTCTATTTGATGGCATACCTCACCTACCTCTTCTTACTATATTATTGGTTCTTGTTGGTTCTTCTCTTTGTGAGTTTTCGAGCTTATGGTCATCTTGGTGACAAGCTCGAGTTCATCGGAAATGGAGTTCACTCGCATCTTCTATGATGTTTTTGATGTTGGAGGTTATGCCGGTTCTTCTCAGTTGGAGGCTTCACTCCTTTATTTGTTGGCATACCTCCGATGCCTCTTCTTACTATATTATCGGTTCTTGTTTGGTTCTTCTCTTTGTGAGTTTTGGAGCTTATGGTCATCTTGGTGACAAGCTCGAGTTCATCGAAAACGGAGTT
>NC_041386.1:372846302-372889692 GCF_002162155.2 Triticum dicoccoides
TGTGTTTTGGAACTTATGGTCATCTTGGTGACAAGCTCGAGTTCGTCGAAAACGGAGTTCACTCGCATCTTCTATGATGTTTTCGATGTTGGAGGTTATGCCGGTTCTTCTCACTTGGAGGTTTCACTCCTCTATTTGTTGGCATACCTCCCGTGCCTCTTCTTATTATAGTATCGGTTTTTCTCGTTGTGAGTTTTGGAGCTTATGGTCATCTTGGTGACAAGCTCGAGTTCATCGAAAACGGAGTTCACTCGCATCTTCTATGATGTTTTTGATGTTGGAGGTTATGTCGGTTCTTCTCAGTTGGAGGTTTCACTCCTCTATTTGTTGGCATACCTCCCTTGCCTCTTCTTACTATATTATTGGTTCTTGTTTGGTTCTTCTCTTT
Source organism: Triticum dicoccoides (assembly GCF_002162155.2). NCBI lineage: Eukaryota > Viridiplantae > Streptophyta > Magnoliopsida > Poales > Poaceae > Triticum > Triticum dicoccoides. Next base: position 372,846,691 of record NC_041386.1, read on the forward strand.
GTGAGTTTTGGAGCTTATGTTCATCTTGGTGACAAGCTCGAGTTCATCGAAAAGGAGTTCACTCGCATCTTCTATGATGTTTTCAATGTTGGAGGTTATGCCGGTTCTTCTCAGTTGGAGGTTTCACTCCTCTATTTGTTGGCATACCTCCCTTGCCTCTTCAACCAGTATCAAATACCCAGGTGCTACTGCGAGCTCTAGTAAGGTACACGTCAATAACATGTGTATCACATATACCTTTGTTCACCTTGCCATCCTTCTTATCCGCCAAATACTTGGGGCAGTTCCGCTTCTAGTGACCAGTGCCTTTGCAGTAGAAGCACTCAGTCTTAGGCTTAGGTCCAGACTTGGGTTTCTTCTCTTGAGCAGCAACTTGTTTGCCGTTCTTCTTGAAGTTCCCTTTCTTTTTCCCTTTACCATTTTTCTTGAAACTGGTGGTCTTGTTGACCATCAACACTTGATGCTCCTTCTTGATTTCTACCTTCGCAGCCTTTAGCATTGCGAAGAGCTCGGGAATCGTCTTATCCATCCCTTGCATATTATAGTTCATCACGAAGCTCTTGTAGCTTGGTGGCAGTGATTGAAGAACTCTGTCAATGACACTATGAACTAGAAGATTAACTCCCAGCTGAGTCAAGTGATTATGATACCCAGACATTCTGAGTATATGTTCACTGACAGAACTATTCTCCTCCATCTTGCAGCTGTAGAACTTATAGGAGACTTCATATCGCTCAATTCGTGCATTTGCTTGAAATATTAACTTCAACTCCTGGAACATCTCATATGCTCCATGACGTTCAAAATGTCGTTGAAGTCCCGATTCTAAGCTGTAAAGTATGGCACACTGAACTATTGAGTAGTCATCAGCTTTGCTCTGCCAGACGTTCATAACATCTGGCATCGCACATGCAGCGGGTTTGGCACCTAGCGGTGCTTCCAGGATGTAATTCTTCTGTGCGGCAATGAGGATAATCCTCAAGTTACGGACTCAGTTCGTGTAATTGCTACCATCATCTTTCAACTTTGCTTTCTCAAGGAACGCATTAAAATTCAACGGAACAACAGCACGGGCCATCTATCTACAATAACATAGACAAGCAAAATACTATCAGGTACTAAGTTCATGATAAATTTAAGTTAAATTAATCATATTACTTGAAAACTCCCACTTAGATAGACATCCCTCTAATCATCTAAGTGATCACGTGATCCATATCAACTAAACCATAACCGATCATCACGTGAAATGGAGTAGTTTTCAATGGTGAACATCACTATGTTGATCATATCTACTATATGATTCACGCTCGACCTTTCGGTCTCAGTGTTCCGAGGCCATATCTGCATATGCTAGGCTCGTCAAGTTTAACCTGAGTATTATGCGTGTGCAGAACTGTCTTACACCTGTTGTAGATGAACATTGAGCTTATCACACCCGATCATCACGTGGTGTCTCGGCACGACGAACTTTGGCAATGGTGCATACTCAGGGAGAACACTTTTACCTTGAAATTTAGTGAGAGATCACCTTATATTGCTACTGTCAAACAAAGCAGAATAAGATGCATAAAGGATAAACATCGCATGCAATCAATATAAGTGATATGATATGGCCATCATCATCGTGTGCCTTTGATCTCCATCTCCAAAGCACCGTCATGATCACCATCGTCACTGGCACGACACCTTGATCTCCATCGTAGCATCATAGCCTACTCGCCATCTATTGCTTCTACGACTATCGCTACCGCTTAGTGATAAAGTAAAGCAATTACAGGGCGATTGCATTGTATACAATAAAGCAACAACCATATGGCTCCTGCCAGTTGCCAATAACTCTGTTACAAAACATGATCATCTCATACAATAAATATAGCATCATTTCTTGACCATATCACATCACAACATGCCCTGCAAAAACAAGTTAGACCTCCTCTACTTTGTTGTTGCAAGTTTTACATGGCTGCTACAGGCTGAGCAAGAACCGTTCTTACCTACGCATCAAAACCACAACGATAGTTCATCAAGTTAGTGTTGTTCTAACCTTCTCAAGGATCGGGCGTAGCCACACTCGGTTCAACTAAAGTTGGAGAAACTGACATCTGCCAGCCACCCGTGTGCAAAGCACATCGGTAGAACCAGTCTCGCGTAAGCGTACGCGTAATGTCGGTCCGGGCCGCTTCATCCAACAATACCGTTGAACCAAAGTATGACATGCTGGTAAGTAGTATGACTTGTATCGCCCACAACTCACTTGTGTTCTACTCGTGCATATAACATCTACGCATAAACCTGGCTCGGATGCCATTGTTGGGGAACATAGTAATTTCAAAAAAATTCCTACGCACACACAAGATCATGGTGATGCATAGCAACAAGAGGGGAGAGTGTCATCCACGGACCCTTGTAGACCATTAAGCGAAAGCGTTATAACAACGCGGTTCATGTAGTCGTACGTCTTCACGGTCGACCGATCCTCAGCATCGAACCTACGGCACCTCCGCGTTCAGCACACGTTCAACTCGGTATCTTCACACAGAAGGAGTTAAACCTCAGACAAAGGAGATGGTTGGAGCTCATCAAGGATTATGATATGAGATTGCATTACCATCCCAGAAAGGCTAATGTAGTAGCTGACACATTAAGCCGTAAGAGCCACGTCAATACATTAATGACGGGAGAAATACCAAGGGAGTTAGCAGAAAATCTTCGTGAACTATGTTTGGAAATAGTTCCGAGAGGCTATGTAGCAGCATTGGAGATTCAGTCAACTTTGATGGATAGAATCAGAGAAGCTCAGAGGACTGACAAAGAGATTGCCTCCATTAAGGAGAAACTTAGCAAAGGAAAAGCTAAGGGATTTCGTGAGGATGAGCACGATACCCTATGGTTTGAAGACCGCGTTTACGTGCCCCATGACCCGGAGATCAGGAAGTTGATACTACAAGAGGCACACGATTCACCATATTCAATTCACCCAGGAAATACCATGTACTTGGATCTGAAGGATATTTTCTGGTGGACCGGAATGAAGAAGGATATTGCGGAGTATGTAGCAGTTTGTGATGTATGTCAAAGAGTAAAGGCAGAGCATCAGAAGCCAGCAGGATTGTTACAACAATTGCCGATACCTGAATGGAAGTGGGATAAGCTAGGCATGGATTTTACCATAGGATTACCCAGGACTCGTTCAGGCTATGACTCGATTTGGGTTGTAGTCGATCGATTGACGAAAGTAGCTCATTTCATCCCAGTAAAGACCACTTACACCAGTGCTAAGTTGGCAAAGGTATACATGACTAGGATCGTGTGTTTGCATGGAGTTCCAAGGAGTATCGTATCAGATAGAGGAACCCAGTTTACCTCAAAGTTCTGGAAGCAGTTGCACGAAACTTTGGGTACCAGGGTAGAATTCAGTACAGCTTTTCATCCATAGATAGATGGACAGACCGAGAGTCTCAATCAGATTTTGGAGGATATGCTGAGAGCTTGTGCGCTAGATTATGGATCTAGTTGGGACGATAATTTGCCATATACAGAGTTCTCTTACAACAACAGTTATCAAACCAGTTTGAAGATGGCCACTTTCGAAGGTTTGTACGGAAGGAGGTGCAGGACACCGTTATCGTGGGACAAAGTTGGAGACCGCCAGTTGTTTGGACCTGACTTGATTAAAGAGTCTGAACAGAAGGTGAAATTGATTCGCGATAGGCTCAAGATAGCCCAGTCCAGGCAGAAAAGTTATGCAGATTCTAAACGCAAGGAGACAGTTTACGAATTCGGAGATAGAGCTTATCTTCGAGTATCTCCACTTCGGGGAACAAAGCGTTTTGGAGTTAAAGGGAAGTTAGCGCCATGATTTGTAGGACCATATCGAGTTTTGGAGCATATGGGAGAAGTGGCCTACAAGTTGGAATTGCCCGAAGGATTGTCAGGAGTTCATGATGTGTTCCACGTTTCTCAGTTAAAGAAGTGCCATGTGGAGATGGATGACATACCTTTGAGAGACACAGTGCCTTTGGAAACTATTCAGTTGGATAACGATTTGACCTACGAGGAGAAACCAATTAAGATCCTCGAGTTGGCCAGCCGAGTTACCCGCAGCAAGGTTATCAAGTTTTGCAAGGTTCAGTGGAGCCACCACATGGAGGATGAAGACATCTAGGAACGAGAGGAAGCTTTGCTCAAGGACCACCCTCACCTATTTTCTAGCCAACCCGAATCTCGAGGGCAAGATTCATCTTAAGGGGGGTAGGTTTGTAACATCCCAAATTTTCAATTTGGAATGTTATACATTAGATCATCATTGCATATCATATTTTATTTTGCATTTTGGTTGATCCTAGAAATCCTAAGCAACTCAAGGACCCACGGAGAGAGTTGGGGGTTTCGTTATTATCATATTTGAGTTTTCTCAAATTTTGAGAATAGGATCATTTGATTTTATTTATTTTATCATCAATTATTTCTATTACAAAAATATGAGAGAGGGAATAAAATGACTTTCCCAAAATAAAGAAATATCGAGGATTTAATAATAAAATCAAATAAGATTTTATTTCGGAGTTTTTCGGAGTTTTATTTGAATTTAGGAAAAATGTGCGTTTTTAAAAATTGCACTTAGGTCCCAAATAAATGTTCACCTTGTGCGGCTTGATTTTAGAAGCCCGTGAAAATTTATTTCGGAATTTTTGGAGTCCGTTTAGTATTTCTTTTTATTTTTTTTCTGCAGGTAATTAAAAAAACGTGCACCGACCTACGGGCCATGTCCGACCGGGACACCGGCCCGGGCAGGCTTTATAAGCCGGGGCAGCCCACCCGGGCAAACCCTAGCTGCCCCAGCTCCAAGCCGCCGCCGCTGCAGCCGCCGCCGCCGCGCCGCCTCGCGGCCCGCCGCCGCCGCCGGACGCCGCCCGAGGTTCGCCGCCGCCTCGAAATTCGTGCCCGTTTTTTTTTCAAAAAACCGTTCGGTTTTTTTGTCGGTTTTTTTAATAGATCGGTTTTTCCGGTTTATTTAAATAGTGAGCGTTCGCCCGTTCATTCGTTCTAGCAAACATTCATCGTTTTTCTTTTTCTCGGATTAAATCCGTGATTTTTCTGATCGCGATTCCTGATCCGATTTCCGTTTTAGTATAACTTTTCGCTCGTTTATCGGAATCATGCGATTCAAGCGCGTAGAGTTTCGTCTCGAAACCCTCTATCCGTTTAACCAACTTAAACAAGATTTTGCTACTGTAAAATTTGCCCTAGATCCAGTTTAGTAGAACGAAGTTGTTTTCTTTGGCCGTTTGACTTTCGTTGCTTCGTTTGATATGATTCTTTTTGCCAACCGGAGTTCTTAAGTTGAACCTTCTGGTTAGATCTCTTATTTGAGTTTTACCCGTGCATTAGATGAGTACTTATTGTATGCTTGTTTGTTTGTCTGCGATAGAATACCCGGAGTGCGCCGCCTATTACTTTGAATCTCTAGGTTTCGCGGATCATCAGCAAGGCAAGTAACATTTTGATCATACCTTTCCTACTACCCAGTTTTATTGCATTAGATCAATCCTCACACCTTGCATGGTTAGGATCTAATTAAATTGTGGGATGGGAAGTAGTTGAGGTAGTACCTATTACCTGTTTATTATCAAACCTTTGGGAGTTACTTCTACGTTTGCTTATTATGCCATGCTATGCTAGTAGACGTGGATTGGGTGAGTGAAATCCATGAAAGATATAAGATTGTTAATTAATGGTTTATCTAAGGTGGCAACTTAAACACACATCTGGGTGGATTGAGGCACCTGGATATTCCAGGACTTGCCTGTTTTCTTTTTGGACCGCCACCCAGACTCAAAGGGATCATGAGACTATTCATACTAGAAACTTCCGTGTGCAGCCACAAGCTATTATGGGCTATAGCATAGTTGACTAAGTTGTGCGAACTCTTACAGTGGTAGACTAGCAGATGTAGGGGATGTAGGTGGTACGGTCTACCCAATCGTAAGGTGCTAGCACTTCTGAAAGATTATGTCTCGGTCATCCGTCTTCTCAAACACCATGTAGTGCGAGAAACCAAACGGAGGCGATCGAGTCTTGTGGGGAAAAGTGCGCAAACCTCTGCAGAGTGTAATAAACTAATCATGATTAGCCGTGTCCCAGGTTATGGACATCTTGAGTATCTAGTACCTGGATTATCATGTGAATCTCAACATGTTACTCTAAATTAATTTTGTTGGGTTTTGTTTAATGATGATGCTTAATTGGGATTGAGAATGCTGTCAACCATTCTCAATGTTTAACAACTACCATGATAGTTAAATAAATCTATTCCTCTGAAGTAGGAAAAAATTGGCTATACGCAAAACTGTAACCATAGAGTTTTCAACCAGCCAAATATGCATATAGTATAGCTGTTTCATTCAATTACTCTCTATGTGTTACATTGCCAGCATATTCCATGTGCTGACCCGTTTTGGGCTGCAACGTTAATGTTGCAGACTTTTCAGATGACGATTAAGGAGTTTTTAAGTCGTGGTTCTATACTCAGCGATGCCGTTGGAGTTGATGGACTCACTTATCTTCTAAGCCTTCCGCTGTTATCGTTATTAGATGGCCTTAAGCCATATTTATTGTAATAAGTTCTCTATGGAGACACTCGATGTAATAAGTGTGTGATTGCTACTCTGCTATAAATCCTCCGAGTACTGTGTGGTGTCAGCATTACTAATCCAGGGATGACACCGGAGCACAGAGATCAGACTATTTGAGGTCTGGTCGCTACATAAGGGAGCAGGTACAGTTACCTCATCAAGTTCTACTTTCCTCCCACTCACTTCTTTCGAGAGAAACCCTTCTCTAGAAAGGATCCATTCTTAGCAACAAATGTCTTTCCTTCGGATCTGTGATAGAAGGTGTACCCAACAGTCTCCTTTGGGTATCCTATGAAGACACATTTCTCCGATTTGGGTTCGAACTTATCAGGTTGAAGCTTTCTCACATAAGCATCGCAACCCCAAACTTTAAGAAACAACAACTTTGGTTTCTTGCCAAACCACGGCTCATAAGGTGTAACGCCCTCGATGCGGCTATATCTCCCACGTGTCGAAGCACGACTTAGAGGCATAACCGCATTGAAAGCAATGTCGCAAGTGAGGTAATCTTCGCAAACAACCCATGTAATACATAAGGGAAAGAGATACATAGTTGACTTACAATCGCCACTTCACACAAATACATGAATAAAGCATTACATCATCCAGATACAATCAAGGTCCGACTATGGAACCAAAATAAAAGAAGAACCCCAAATGCGACACAGTCCCTGATCGACCCCAACTGGGCACCACTATTGATCAACTAGAACGAAACAACACAAAGGACAAGATCTTCATCGAGCTCCCCCTGAGCTTGGTTGCATCATCTGCACGGACTCGTCGGCACCTGCAAGCTGGTTTTGGAAGTATCTGTGAGCCACAGGGACTCAGCAATCTCGCACCCTCGCGATCAAGACTATTTAAGCTTATGGGTAAGGTAAAGGTATGAGGTGGAGCTGCAGCAAGCGACTAGCATATATGGTGGCTAACATACGCAAAAGAGAGCGAGAAGAGAAGGCAAAGCACGATCGAGAAACTATGATCAAGAAGTGATCCTAAAACAACCTACATGAAGCATAACTCCAACACCGTGTTCACTTCCCGGACCCCGCCGAGAAGAGACCATCACGGTAACACACGCGGTTGATGTATTTTAATTAAGGTCAACTTCAGGTTTTCTACAACCGGACATTAACAAATTTCCATCTGCCCATAACCGCGGGCACGGCTTTCGAAAGTTCAAATCCCTGCAGGGGTGTCCCAACTTAGCCCATGACAAGCTCTCACGGTCAACGAAGGAATAGACCTCCTCCCGAGACATTCCGATCAGACTCGGTATCCCGGTTCTTCAAGACATCCTCGATAATGGTAAAACAAGTCCATCAAGACCACCCGATGCGCCAACATCCCGATAGGAGCTGCACATATCTTGTTCTCAGGGCAACACCGGATAAGCAATCCGTACAACTAAAACCAGCCCTCGAGCTTCCCCGAGGTGGCGCTGCAAGGGGTTCTAGTTCGGACCAACACTTAGACAAGCACTGGCCAGGGGGGGTTAAAATAAGATGACCCTTGGGATGCGCGACTCCCAAGGGAAAAAGGCTAGGTGGCGAATGGTAAAACCAAGGTTGGGCCTTGCTGGAGGAGTTTTATTCAAAGCGAACTATCAAGGGGTTCCCATTATAACCCAACCACGTGAGGAACGCAAAATCCGGGAACATAACACCGATATGACGGAAATTAGGGCGGCAAGAGTGGAACAAAACACCAGGCATAAGGCCGAGCCTTCCACCCTTTACCAAGTATGTAGATGCATTAATTAAATAAGATATATTGTGATATCCCAACAAGTAAACATGTTCCAACAAGGAACAACATCTCCATGTTCCACCGAGGAACAAACTTCAATCTTCACCTACAACTAACAACGCTATAAGAGGGGCTGAGCAAAGTGGTAACATAGCCAATCAACGGTTTGCTAGGACAAGGTGGGTTAGAGGCTTGGTTTAACAATATGGGAGGCATGATAAGCAAGTGGTAGGTATCGCAGCATAGGCATAGCAAAAGAGAGAGCAACTAGCAAGCAAAGATAGAAGTGATTTCGAGGGTATGGCCATCTTGCCTGAAATCCTGCAAGGAAGAAGAACGAGTCCATGAAGAAGACAAACGGAACATAGACGAACGGGTCCTCACAATGCGATGTTATCGGAACCAACCCGAAGAAGCAAACACCGGAAAGAAGCACACAACATAGTAAACAACCAGCACATGAACATGGTATGATATGCGAGATGCGGTATGCGATGCACATGCATGATTTGCAAGGAAATGAATGAACCTGGCCTCAACTTGGAAATCCAAGTGTGCCACTGGAAAGATGAGATGAAATCGCTTTAAAACGATATAAAGAACGCCGGAATCGGAGTTACGGTTTGGAAATTGCAAGCAATTCAAATATGACACCGGTCTGCGATTTACAGCAAGTAGCCAACTAAATGCAACAAGATGGACATGCTACAGCACTCAAACATGGCAACAAAATACATGGAAGGGATCCATTCATGATGCTTAACAAAAGTCTAGCACTGATCTACGGCCAATTCATACATTAACAGGTTCAAACAAGCATGGCAAAAGAGCAAACGGTAAACAGATCTCAGACTTAGTGAAATTAACACTTGTCTGGAATTTCAGATCAGATAGCACTCTTCGGAGCATGAAAACTATATGCTACAGGACCTGAACATGGCAAAGTAAAGCATGGCATGAAGCTACTCAAAGATCTTAACAAAAGTCCCTTAGTGACCTTGAGCCAAAAGGGATCATAAAATACAATTGCAAGCATGTGAACATGGCAAAAACATAATCAGATCACAGACTCTGTGAAAACTGGAGCATGCTGAAAACAGATATCAAGTAGGCATGTTTACGAGCTCGATGCACTCACTACAGAGCAAGTCATGACAATCTAAGCATACACCCATCAAGAACACACAAAATGCAAGCTAGACATGGCAAGAACAATAGCATAGCATGCACGGATCAACTACAACATCATCGGCAAAATCGCTAACAAGTAGACAATCTGCCCAGATTCACGAAATAGCAAAAGTAGAGCTCGATTGACTCAAGCTAGGGTGCTCCATAAATGAAAACGAAGACATGGATGGATAGAGCACTACAATATTAACAAAACATCCTTACTGATCATCCTCAAAAGAGGCACGGATCACTAGGAAACAACATGAACATATGGCATAATGAGATAAACAGACCAAGGACTTAGTGGAAATGCTAAGTCCCTGAAATCAGCATTACCAAGTGCCTCACTTTGCAAGCTTGTGCTAGTCACCACACACATCACAAAAATACATGGGTTGCATCTCTGGAAAGATGGAAAAACCCTTAACAAAACATATGTAGAGCTCATGGACATATCATGCACACAATAATCATGGCAAAAATGACAAATATCTAAATGGAGCGGCAGATGTGGCAATTATCTCAAGTAGAACTCTTTTAACAGGATTTCGGGCATCAAGATGAACTCAAATGAAAATGATGCAATGAGATGAAATGATGTACTCTCTGAGACGAACATTTTGATATGCTATATGCATGAATCGGAGCAACGGTGATGCAGTTACGACATGATGAAGAGAGGCACATGAACCTGGAATCTCAGGACTTGGCAGAAATTCAGTGAGCGTCAAATAGTAAAAATTGCACGGGACGGAGGATAGCTGGGCTGCTCACCACTGGGCTCGGCCCACGGGAAGAGGAGAAGGCAGGCCGGCGGGAGCGGCTGCGCTGGGCCGGACTCGGGACGCGGCCCACGCGGTGGCGCGGTCAATCGAGGACGGCAGATCGGGGCTCTCCCGATCCTGATCGGGACGCCGGCGGCGAGGTCGACCGGCGCGACGCCGGTGATCGACGGCAGGAACGGATCCGACCGCTGGGCACCGGATCCGGGTGCGGTGGAGGTCAGCAGGTGACCGGCGATGCGGAGAGGGGCCGGCAGGGGACGCGCAGTGGCCCGGAGGGCAGCACAAGGCGGCGGAGACGGCGGAGTAGTTTGCCGGCGGCGAACTTGGACGGCGGGCGAGCAAGGCGGGGCGGAGGCGATGCGCGCAGCGGCGGCGGAGCAGGGCGAAGGCGGCGGCGCAGGCGTGAGGAGGCGACACGGCAAGGTCGATGGCGAGGCACGGTGCGGGATCCGGGACGATGATGTGGTGGCGGGGCGCTCCGGTGACCCGGCCGGCGAAGTCCAGTGAGCGGGCGCGGTCAACGGTGCGCACAGGCGGCGGCGGGCGGATCCGGGCTCGCGCGGGCCCGCGATGGGCTCCGGGGGCCGCGGCGGTGGTGGGAAGTGGCGGCGACAGGTGGCGCGATGTGAGTGGGCGAGGGCGGCGGAGGCGATGACGTGGCGGCTTGTGATTGGTTGGAACGACGTGGCGGCGGGAGTGGACGTGTCCGGCGACTGGATGGACATGTCCGGCGGCGCGAGAGGAGCGGGGCTAGGGTTTGGACTGCGAGATTTTTCGGAGGGAGCCACCTATTTATAGGTAGAGGGAGCTAGGAGAGTCCAAATGAGGTGCGGTTTTCGGCCACGCGATCATGATCAAACGACCAAGATGATGGAGGAGGTTTAGGTGGGTTTTCGGCCATCTAGAGAGGGTGTTGGGCTGCAACACACATGAGGCCTTTTCGGTCCCTCGGTTAACCGTTGGAGTATCAAACGAAGTCCAAATGGCACGAAACTTGACAGGCGGTCTACCGGTAGTAAACCAAGGCCGCTTGGCAAGTCTCGGTCCAATCCGGAAATGTTTAATCCCCACACATAAAAGAAAGGTAGAAATGACTACCGGAGGAGAACGAAGCACCAGAATGCAAAACGGATAATGGGGAAAATGCTCGGATGCATGAGACGAACATGTATGCAAATGAAATGCACATGATGACATGATATGCAATGCATGACATGCAAGCAATGACAAGGCAACAACAGCGAATAACTGGAGGACACGTGGCACATCAGTCTCGAGGCGTTACAACACTCCACCACTACGAGAGGATCTCGTCCCGAGATCTAGAATGGCACCGGAGGGACAACGGAAGAGAAAGAGAAGAGGTAAAACTAAGTTGCTTCTTTGACCAATGAGTGAAACCAAAGAACCTTGAAGAGGATAAGCCATTTCGAGAAAAAGAATACGACGGAGATGAACGAAGTTGAAAATATACCGTTAGAAAAGAGGAACAACAAAGAACAAATTCGGCCATCACTCCGGTTGAAACAGAAGTCAAAAACTTGATAAAATGAAAAGAACTTGAGCAAAAGGGCACAACACTCCGGTTAGATGGATAAGCACAGGAAAGAACATGATCTTAGATGAAACGAGATGATGGTTGAAAAGAGCAACATCACAATGCCTCCGGAACGAAAGAATAGAATATAGATAATTGGAAAAGAATGGAGAAGAAAATGCCATCTTATGCCACAAAAGAGCTTGAGAAGGCATCCTTAGGAAACGGGTCAAGCGGAGTTGTTGGAAAACCAACAACGAAAGGATAAGCTTGATATGGTCTTGTGGAGTACATCTCAAATTAAGAGATGAAAACCTGCCACTCACGGGAAAAAGAGTTTGATTGGTAAGAACAAGGAGACGAGAAACTATATCACCGGGAGGATAAATGAAGAACGTGGGTCATTTATAAGCACCATAGATAGCAACAAACCTTAGGGAAGGCTTTAGGTGAAATATAACCCAAGGTAACCCCAATGACGAGATTGGTGGATTTAAAATACCTCATTCTTAATAACATGTGAATCATGAAACATGAACTCAAATTATCAAGAATGACATAATACCACCTCCAATGATTCGGAAGAAAGAATTGCACTCCGGATAACAAGATGAAGAAAGCTTGAGCTCCTTTGAAAAGAATCTCAATGAACGCTAGGAGAAGGAATCATTTCTTTGATGAACCATCATGTATAGCCTCCATGAAGAAACTCCGGTAACAAAAGAATAAAAAGAAGGAGAAATTGAAAACACAAGGTGAATCCTTGCAATGATTTAGATGGATCTTCGCGATGATATAATTGAAATAACTTTGAGCTCCGGAAAGAAAGATTAAACAAGTGAAACCGAGAGTTTTGATGAGGCTCCGGAATAAGGAATTGAATTTACTCGATGAAACAAGAATAAGAATTACATTATGCTTATCCTTCATCAATTAAATTGATGACAATCAACGGATTTGACATATTACTTATTCTCGTGGAAAAGATTAAGAGAGATATACCATAAACTTGAGAACGTCTTCAACAAATCGCCGGTAGGATTGAAACAACGAATAAATTGATATGATACACGAAGGAAGAAGAATCTTGCACGAACCACCGTTAGAATTAAAATAAACGAAGAAAAGATAAAGAATCACCGGGAAGAATTAGCAAATAAATGAAGATGCTTGAGAGAAATTAGATCTATGAGAACGAAGAGATTACGAGCTGATTAGAGAATCCTTGATTTAGACACCGGTATGATTTAGGGTATGAGAGCTGAAAGCTGGACTGAATAAATCTTAGATGATGGGCTCCGGATAATCAAACTGAGCAGAATCTCGAATTGCTCCGGATAGGTGAGAAGAATTGCCACATTCAAAACAATTATGAGGGGATGACATGTAGCTAGAACCATGAATCTCTAAGAGAGTGGATAGAATATGGAGGAAAAATTCTTCTTCGGTCTTCAAATGTTGAGAATGACGACGAGAAACACCACCAAGAATTATTTAGACACTCCGGAAGAATCAAAACAAAGAGGTTGAGCCAACCATGAAAATAATTTGGAAGATCTTGGAGAAGACATTTGACTGATGATAATTCATTCTTACGTCAAACTTCAAAAAGAATTTAGGATAGCTCCGGGAAAAATAAGAAGAGCCAGGTAAGATCCTGGGAAAAGACCTATGGGTTAGGGCCCACTAAAAAGAAAACACCGTTGAAATTATTTAAAAGAGAGGTTGCACCGGTTGAATTAAAAGGCTTGAATGAGATAACAACCTCGAAAAATCTTGAACGAATGCAGAGTGGAAAACATGAATCTTCGAGATAACTTGAGCACTCCGGAACAATAGAATAGCGAGTGGTGAAAGATTATTAGGTGTACCATTATGAGAAGGCATTTGAAACGAGGAAAAAGGTATGACCAACACCGAAAGCTTGAATTGGTTCCACCGGAGAAGAAAACGAGTGATGAGAGACGAACTTGAAGCTCCATTAGAATCTTCTTGAGAATCACCGGATAAGAATATTGATAGAAAAAGAATGGAGAGGCTTCACATCAATAAGATGGATACTCGATTGAGAAATCTGAGTCCTTCACGAAAAAGGGTGGTGGGCAGGAAAACAAATGCAACTTGGGATGGATGAAATGAACACCGTAGAGAAAGCTGAGATTGAATCTTGCGAATGTTGAAGTGATCGGATCCACTTGAAGAGAAGCACACCAGTTGAACAAGATTGGCATAACAATCTCGATTATCAAGGAGGATTAGTATTCGCATAGGAGTATGATAACACCACTTAGGAAAGGGATGGAATCAACATTTGACTTCGAAGCAACTCGAATGCCACAACTCAAAAGAACAAAAACGAAGGATTGGCTTGCGAAATAAGCCAGAACAAACATATGATAGAGATTTCGTCCGAAGTTTTTGTGGTGGGGCCTACGCGGGCTCGATCGTACAACACCATCATGTACAAGGCAGTGCACATGACATACGAAGCGTCCCCGAGTCGGCATAGCCAAGGACTCTTTAAGATACAACGAGACCACTGTAAAATTGACCGTGAATAGGCGGACCACTAGACGTCGAACCCCAATTTCATATCATACATCCGTCGGAAAGAAATCCTAAGAGCTACTTGAATTCCCACTTATAAACTCCCAAAATTTTTCCAGTTATGCAATCAGGTGTTGGGGATACAGGGGAAGCATAATATCTCACCCAAAGCTAGCAAATCCTACATCCAGCTGTATCCATCCTTCAACACATAACCAAGAAACCTTCGGAAATCATCTACCTCAACCTTCGAAAAGCATCCGTTATACGAGTTATGGCAATACTCCCGAACTCCCGCCCCAGTACTGGGTGGCGTCGAGGTTATCTCACCAACGAACTGCATAAAAGAGATTTTCGATGTCGGCGTACTAAACTCAGGTATTCCAGAACTGCAACGATAAAATTATGACGACAACACCTCGGAGCTCAACTCCCCAGGACACTGCCACAAAACCCCTGACAGGAGGCACCAAGACAATGTTCTCGTCACAAAACCATCGGAACGATTCCAAGATATCCGCGTGATCCTAAAAAAAATTTAGTGAAATTTGAGAAGAGAAGAGTCAAAACTCTACGTCAGGATGCCTTACCAGAGCGATGAGGAGACTGGGAAGTAAAAAGAATTCCTAAACTCTCCGATATATAATTCCTAAATGACTCAAAACATTTTTTTTCTAGACACAACTCGGCTGCTAAAAACGATCAATCAGTGGGGGCTCCTAAGGTCGGGGAAGGCTCTGATACCAACTTGTAACGCCCTCGATGCGGCTATATCTCCCACGTGTCGAAGCACGACTTAGAGGCATAACCGCATTGAAAGCAATGTCGCAAGTGAGGTAATCTTCGCAAACAACCCATGTAATACATAAGGGAAAGAAATACATAGTTGGCTTACAATCGCCACTTCACACAAATACATGAATAAAGCATTACATCATCCAGATACAATCAAGGTCCGACTACGGAACCAAAATAAAAGAAGAACCCCAAATGCGACACAGTCCCCGATCGACCCCAACTGGGCACCACTATTGATCAACTAGAACAAACAAGACAAAGGACAAGATCTTCATCGAGCTCCTCCTGAGCTTGGTTGCGTCATCTGCACGGACTCATCGGCACCTGCAAGCTGGTTTTGGAAGTATCTGTGAGCCACAGGGACTCAGCAATCTCGCACCCTCGCGATCAAGACTATTTAAGCTTATGGGTAAGGTAAAGGTATGAGGTGGAGCTGCAGCAAGCGACTAGCATATATGGTGGCTAACATACGCAAAAGAGAGCGAGAAGAGAAGGCAAAGCACGATCGAGAAACTATGATCAAGAAGTGATCCTAAAACAACCTACATGAAGCATAACTCCAACACCGTGTTCACTTCCCGGACCCCGCCGAGAAGAGACCATCACGGTAACACACGCGGTTGATGTATTTTAATTAAGGTCAACTTCAGGTTTTCTACAACCGGACATTAACAAATTCCCATCTGCCCATAACCGCGGGCACGGCTTTCGAAAGTTCAAATCCCTGCAGGGGTGTCCCAACTTAGCCCATGACAAGCTCTCACGGTCAACGAAGGAATAGACCTCCTCCCGAGACATTCCAATCAGACTCGGTATCCCGGTTCTTCAAGACATCCTCGACAATGGTAAAACAAGTCCATCAAGACCACCCGATGCGCCGACATCTCGATAGGAGCTGCACATATCTCGTTCTCAGGGCAACACCGGATAAGCAATCCGTACAACTAAAACCAGCCTTCGAGTTTCCCCGAGGTGGCGCTGTAAGGGGCTCTAGTTCGGACCAACACTTAGACAAGCACTGGCTAGGGGGGGTTAAAATAAGATGACCCTTGGGATGCGCGACTCCCAAGGGAAAAAGGCTAGGTGGCGAATGGTAAAACCAAGGTTGGGCCTTGCTGGAGGAGTTTTATTCAAAGCGAACTGTCAAGGGGTTCCCATTATAACCCAACCGCGTGAGGAACGCAAAATCCGGGAACATAACACCGATATGACGGAAATTAGGACGGCAAGAGTGGAACAAAACACCAGGCATAAGGCCGAGCCTTCCACCCTTTACCAAGTATATAGATGCATTAATTAAATAAGATATATTGTGATATCCCAACAAGTAAACATGTTCCAACAAGGAACAACATCTCCATGTTCCACCGAGGAACAAACTTCAATCTTCACCTTCAACTAACAACGCTATAAGAGGGGCTGAGCAAAGCGGTAACATAGCCAATCAACGGTTTGCTAGGACAAGGTGGGTTAGAGGCTTGGTTTAACAATATGGGAGGCATGATAAGCAAGTGGTAGGTATCACAGCATAGGCATAGCAAAAGAGCGAGCAACTAGCAAGCAAAGATAGAAGTGATTTCGAGGGTATGGTCATCTTGCCTGAAATCCTGCAAGGAAGAAGAACAAGTCCATGAAGAAGACAAACGGAACGTAGACGAACGGGTCCTCACAACGCGACGTTATCGGAACCAACCCCGAGAAGCAAACACCGGAAAGAAGCACACAACATAGTAAACAACCAGCACATGAACATGGTATGATATGCAAGACGCGGTATGCGATGCACATGCATGATTTGCAAGGAAATAAATGAACATGGCCTCAACTTGGAAATCCAAGTGTGCCACTGGAAAGATGAGATGAAATCGCTTGAAAATGATATAAAGAACGCCGGAATCGGAGTTACGGTTTGGAAATGGCAAGCAATTCAAATATGACACTGGTCTGCGATTTACAGCAAGTAGCCAACTAAATGCAACACGATGAACATGCTACAACACTCAAACATGGCAACAAAATACATGGAAGGGATCCATTCATGATGCTTAACAAAAGTCTAGCACTCAGCTACGGCCAATTCATACATTAACAGGTTCAAACAAGCATGGCAAAAGAGCAAACGGTAAACAGATCTCAGACTTAGTGAAATTAACACTTGTCTGGAATTTCACATCAGGTAGCACTCTTCGGAGCATGAAAACTATATGCTACAGGACCTGAACATGGCAAAGTAAAGCATGGCATGAAGCTACTCAAAGATCTTAACAAAAGTCCCTTAGTGACCTTGAGCCAAAAGGGATCAGAAAATACAATTGCAAGCATGTGAACATGGCAAAAACATAATCAGATCACTGACTTTGTGAAAACTGGAGCATGCTGAAAACAGATATCAAGTAGGCATGTTTACGAGCTCGATGCACTCACTACAGAGCAAGTCATGACAATCTAAGCATACACTCATCAAGAACACACAAAATGCAAGCTATACATGGAAAGAACAATAGCATACCATGCACGGATCAACTACAAGATCATCGGCAAAATCGCTAACAAGTAGACAATCTGCCCAGATTCACGAAATAGCAAAAGTAGAGCTCGATTGACTCAAGCTAGGGTGCTCCATAAATGAAAACGAAGACATGGATGGATAGAGCACTACAATATTAACAAAACATCCTTACTGATCATCCTCAAAAGAGGCACGGATCACTAGGAAACAACATGAACATATGGCATAATGAGATAAACAGACCAAGGACTTAGTGGAAATGCTAAGTCCCTGAAATCAGCATTACCAAGTGCCTCACTTTGCAAGCTTGTGCTAGTCACCACACACATCACAAAAATACATGGGTTGCACCTCTGGAAAGATGGCAAAACCCTTAACAAAACATATGTAGAGCTCATGGACATATCATGCACACAATAATCATGGCAAAAATGACAAATATCTAAATGGAGCGGCAGATCTGGCAATTATCTCAAGTAGAACTCTTCTAACAGGATTTCGGGCATCAAGATGAACTCAAATGAAAATGATGCAATGAGAAGAAATGATGTACTCTCTGAGGCGAACATTTTGATATGCTATATGCATGAATCGGAGCAACGGTGACGCAGTTACGACATGATGAAGAGAGGCACATGAACCTGGAATCTCAGGACTTGGCAGAAATTCAGTGAGCGTCAAATAGTAAAAATTGCACGGGACGGAGGATAGCTGGGCTGCTCACCACTGGGCTCGGCCCACGGGAAGAGGAGAAGGCAGGCCGGCGGGAGCGGCTGCGCTGGGCCGGAATCGGGTCGCGGCCCACGCGGTGGCGCGGTCAATCGAGGACGGCAGATCGGGGCTCTCCCGATCCTGATCGGGACGCCGGCGGCGAGGTCGACCGGCGCGACGCCGGTGATCGACGGCAGGAACGGATCCGACCGCTGGGCACCGTATTCGGGTGCGGTGGAGGTCAGCAGGTGACCGGCGATGCGGAGATGGGCCGGCAGGGGACGCGCGGTGGCCGGAGGGCAGCACAAGGCGGCGGAGACGGCGGAGTAGTTTGCCGGCGGCGAACTTGGACGGCGGGCGAGCAAGGCGGGGCGGAGGCGATGCGCGCAGCGGCGGCGGAGCAGGGCGAAGGCGGCGGCGCAGGCGTGAGGAGGCGACACGGCAAGGTCGGTGGCGAGGCACGATGCGGGATCCGGGACGACGATGTGGTGGCGGGGCGCTCCGGTGACCCGGCCGGCGAAGTCCAGTGAGCGGGAGCGGTCAACGGTGCGCACAGGCGGCGGCGGGCGGATCCGGGCTCGCGCGGGCCCGCGATGGTCTCCGCGGGCCGCGGCGGTGGTGGGAAGTGGCGGCGACAGGTGGCGCGATGTGAGTGGGCGAGGGCGGTGGAGGCGATGATGTGGCGGCTTATGATTGGTTGGAACGACGTGGCGGCGGGAGTGGACGTGTCCGGCGACTGGATGGACATGTTCGGCGGCGCGAGAGGAGCGGGGCTAGGGTTTGGACTGCGAGATTTTTCGGAGGGAGCCACCTATTTATAGGTAGAGGGAGCTAGGAGAGTCCAAATGAGGTGCGGTTTTCGGCCACGCGATCATGATCAAACGACCAAGATGATGGAGGAGGTTTAGGTGGGTTTTCGGCCATCTAGAGAGGGTGTTGGGCTGCAACATACACGAGGCCTTTTCGGTCCCTCGGTTAACCGTTGGAGTATCAAACGAAGTCCAAATGGCACGAAACCTGACAGGCGGTCTACCGGTAGTAAACCAAGGCCGCTTGGCAAGTCTCGGTCCAATCCGGAAATGTTTAATCCCCACACATAAAAGAAAGGTAGAAATGACCACCGGAGGAGAACGAAGCACCAGAATGCAAAACGGACAATGGGGAAAATGCTCGGATGCATGAGACGAACATGTATGCAAATGAAATGCACATGATGACATGATATGCAATGCATGACATGCAAGCAATGACAAGGCAACAACAGCGAATAACTGGAGGACACGTGGCACATCAGTCTCGGGGCATTACATAAGGCGTCGTCTCAACGGATTTCTATGGTGCCCTTTTTAACGTGAATGCAGCCGTCTCTAAAGCATAACCCCAAAACAATAGCGGTAAATCCGTAAAAGACATCATAGATCGCACCATATCTAGTAAAGTATGATTACGACGTTCGGACACGCCATTACGCTGTGGTGTTCCGGGTGGCGTGAGTTGCAAAACTATTCCACATTGTTTCAAATGTAGACCAAACCCGTAACTCAAATATTCTCCTCCATGATCAGATCGTAAAAACTTTATTTTGTTATTACGATGATTTTCCACTTCACTCTGAAATTCTTTGAACTTTTCAAATGTTTCAGACTTTTGTTTCATTAAGTAGATATACCCATATTTCCTCAAATCATCTGTGAAGGTGATAAAATAATGATACCCGCCGCGAGCTTCAATATTCATTGGACCACATACATCAGTATGTATGATTTCCAAAAAATCCGTTGCTCGCTCCATTGTTTCGGAGAACGGCGTTTTAGTCATCTTGCCCATGAGGCATGGCTCGCAAGTACTAAGTGATTCATAATCAAGTGATTCCAGAAGTCCGTCAGTATGGAGTTTCTTCATGCGCTTTACACCAATATGACCCAAACGACAGTGCCACAAATAAGTTGCACTATCATTATCAACTCTACATCTTTTGGCTTCAACATTATGAATATGTGTATCACTACTATCGAGATTCAATACAAATAGACCACTCTTCAAGGGTGCATGACCATAAAAGATGTTACTCATATAAATAGAACAACCATTATTCTCAGATTTAAATGAATAACCATCTCGCATCAAACAAGATCCAGATATAATGTTCATGCTTAACGCTAGCACCAAATAACAATTATTTAGGTCTAAAACTAATCCCGAAGGCAGATGTAGAGGTAGCGTGCCGACGGTGATCACATCGACTTTGGAACCATTTCCCACGGGCATCGTCACCTCGTCCTTAGCCGGTCTTCGCTTAATCCGTAGTCCCTGTTTCGAGTTGCAAATAATAGCAACAGAACCAGTATCAAATACCCAGGTGCTACTGCGAGCTCTGGTAAGGTACACGTCAATAACATGTATATCACATATACCTTTGTTCACCTTGCCATCCTTCTTATCCGCCAAATACTTGGGGTAGTTCCGCTTCTAGTGACCAGTCCCTTTGCAGTAGAAGCACTCAGTCTCAGGCTTAGGTCCAGACTTGGGTTTCTTCTCTTGAGCAGCAACTTGTTTGCCATTCTACTTGAAGTTCCCATTCTTTTTCCCTTTACCCTTTTTCTTGAAACTGGTGGTCTTGTTGACCATCAACACTTGATGCTCCTTCTTGATTTCTACCTCCGCAGCCTTTAGCATTGCGAAGAGCTCGAGAATTGTCTTATCCATCCCTTGCATATTATAGTTCATCACGAAGCTCTTGTAGCTTGGTGGCAGTGATTGAAGAACTCTGTCAATGACACTATCAACCGGAAGATTAACTCCCAGCTGAGTCAAGTGATTATGGTACCCAGACATTCTGAGTATATGTTCACTGACAGAACTATTCTCCTCCATCTTGCAGCTGTAGAACTTATTGGAGACTTCATATCTCTCAATTCGGGCATTTGCTTGAAATATTAACTTCACCTCCTAGAACATCTCATATGCTCCATGACATTCAAAACGTCGTTGAAGTCCCGATTCTAAGCCTTAAAGCATGCCACACTGAACTATTGAGTAGTCATCAGCTTTGCTCTACCAAACGTTCATCACATCTGGCGTTGCACATGCAGCGGGTTTGGCACCTAGTGGTGCTTTCAGGATGTAATTCTTCTGTGCAGCAATGAGGATAATCCTCAAGTTACGGACTCAGTCCGTGTAATTGCTACCATCATCTTTCAACTTTTCTCTCTCAAGGAACACATTAAAATTCAACGGAACAACAGCGCGGACCATCTATCTACAATAACATAGACAAGCAAAATACTATCAGGTACTAAGTTCATGATAAATTTAAGTTAAATTAATCATATTACTTGAAAACTCCCACTTAGATAGACATCCCTCTAATCATCTAAGTGATCACATGATCCATATCAACTAAACCATAACCGATCATCACGTGAAATGGAGTAGTTTTCAATGGTGAACATCACTATGTTGATCATATCTACTATATGATTCACGCTCGACCTTTCGGTCTCAGTGTTCCAAGGCCATATCTGCATATGCTAGGCTCGTCAAGTTTAACCTGAGTATTCTGCGTGTGCAAAACTGTCTTACACCCGTTGTAGATGAACGTTGAGCTTATCACACCCGATCATCACGTGGTGTCTCGGCACGACGAACTTTGGCAACGGTGCATACTCAGGGAGAACACTTTTACCTTGAAATTTAGTGAGAGATCATCTTATATTGCTACCATCAAACAAAGCAGAATAAGATGCATAAAGGATAAACATCGCATGCAATCAATATAAGTGATATGATATGGCCATCATCATCTTGTGCCTTTGATCTCCATCTCCAAAGCACCATCATGATCACCATCGTCACCGGCGCGACACCTTGATCTCCATTGTAGCATCGTTGTCGTCTCGCCATCTATTGCTTCTACGACTATCGCTACCGCTTAGTGATAAAGTAAAGCAATTATAGGGTGATTGCATTGCATACAATAAAGCGACAACCATATGGCTCCTGCCAGTTGCTGATAACTCTGTTACAAAACATGATCATCTCATACAATAAATATAGCATCATGTCTTGACCATATCACATCACAACATGCCCTGCAAAAACAAGTTAGATGTCCTCTACTTTGTTGTTGCAAGTTTTACGTGGCTGCTACGGGTTGAGCAAGAACCGTTCTTACCTACGCATCAAAACCACAACGATAGTTCATCAAGTTAGTGTTGTTTTAACCTTCTCAAGGACCGGGCGTAGCCACACTCGGTTCAACTAAAGTTGGAGAAACTGACACCTGCCAGCCACCTGTGTGCAAAGCACGTCGGTAGAACCAGTCTCGCGTAAGCGTACGCGTAATGTTCTCCTAAGGAAAACGTGCCACGTAGCACGCCTCCAAGTGGTGCCCAAGCGCCTCCCTCGTGAGGTGGGAAAGGTCTGAGGCCCTCCAGAAGAGAGCCCCTGAGCCCTGCCCGAGGAGGGTGCCGGGCACGCCTTCCTATGCGATGGAGGGAGGCGTCCCTGGGACGGACGCTGATCCTGACAAGGCTCCTGCCGCGACGCCATCCTCTTGAGGTCTTGCGCGGCGCGACTGCTTCTTCTTGGGGATGGCCTCCGGAGGACCCTCACTTCTGCTGTCGGGGTCGTTAATTGCTGCAGCTTGGAAGGCGCGCTCGAGGGAGCACACAGCATCCCTCTCTTCACACGGGACCGTGATAACCCACTACTTCCACGCATCTTGAGGATATTGTAGCCGTGGTGGGTGACCGCCCTGAACCTCGCCAGGGTCGGATACCCAAGGATGGCATTGTACGGCAGGCGGATGTGCGCGACGTCGAAGTCGATGAGCTCAGTGCGGTAGTTGTCGCGTGTGCCGAAGGTGACAGGCAGGCGGACCTGCCCTATCGGTGTGGTGGAGTCATGGGTCACTCCCGAGAAAGGTTTGGTAGGCTGGAGCTGCTCATATGGAACTTGGAGGTTGTCGAAAGTGTCAACGGACAGGACGTTGAGTCCTGCACTGCCGTTGATGAGAGTCTTGGTAACCTGCACATTGCTGATGACTGGGGAACACAACATCGGGAGGACGCTGGTGGTGGCCGCTCACTTGAGCTGATCTGCCGAGTTGAAAGTGATGGCGCACTGGGACCACTTGAGCGGGCGCGCGGTCTCAAGCTTGGGGAGCACGGCGTTCACCTCGCGAGCGAATCGTTTGAAGATGCGGTGAGAGGCTGGGGCCTGGGTGCCACCCAAGATGCAGGCAACTGCACGCGGCTCCTAGAAGCCCCCAGCCCCCTCGTCCTGATGATGGTCATCGTTCCTTCTTGGTGGTGGCAATGGAGGAAGACCGGTGTTGCCTTGGGGGCAATCCTCGCGAGGCTGGTCCCTCCAGGGCCTCTCACGAGGATGGTCCTGCCAGCAGTCCTCACGAGGCCTCTCGCGCCATTCCTGGCGCGGGCCGCGGTCGTCCCAGCGTCCGCCTCCTCATCCTCCTCCACGGCAGTAGCCCAGGTCGCCGCGCTCGGGTCGTCGAACGTAGTGTCCCTCGTGTAGGGCTCGAAGCTCTTGGCAGTCGCTGGTGTTGTGCGTGTTTAGGTTGTGGAAGGCGCAGAACGCTCGCAGCATATCTAGTAAAGTATGATTACGATGTTCGGACACGCCATTACGCTGTGGTGTTCCGGGTGGCGTGACTTGCAAAACTATTCCACATTGTTTCAAATGTAGACCAAACTCGTAACTCAAATATTCTCCTCCATGATCAGATCGTAGAAACTTTATTTTCTTATTACGATGATTTTCCACTTCACTCTGAAATTCTTTGAACTTTTCAAATGTTGTGGACTTTTGTTTCATTAAGTAGATATACCCATATCTGCTCAAATCATCTGTGAAGGTGATAAAATAATGATACCCGCCGCGAGCTTCAATATTCATTGGACCACATACATCAGTATGTATGATTTCCAACAAATCCGTTGCTCGCTCCATTGTTCCGGAGAACGGCTTTTTAGTCATCCTGCCCATGAGGCATGGTTCGCAAGTACTAAGTGATTCATAATCAAGTGATTCCAGAAGTCCATCAGTATGGAGTTTCTTCATGCGCTTTACACCAATATGACCCAAACGATAGTGCCACAAATAAGTTGCACTATCATTATCAACTCTACATCTTTTGGCTTCAACATTATGAATATGTGTATCACTACTATCGAGATTCAATACAAATAGACCACTCTTCAAGGGTGCATGACCATAAAAGATGTTACTCATATAAATAGAACAACCATTATTCTCAGATTTAAATGAATAACCATCTCGCATCAAACAAGATCCAGATATAATGTTCATGCTTAACGCTAGCACCAAATAACAATTATTTAGGTCTAAAACTAATCCCGAAGGCAGATGTAGAGGTAGTGTGCCGACGGCGATCACATCGACTTTGGGACCATTTCCCACGCGCATCGTCACCTCGTCCTTAGCCGGTCTTCGCTTAATCCGTAGTCCCTGTTTCGAGTTGCAAATATTAGCAACAGAACCAGTATCAAATACCCAGGTGCTACTGTGAGCTCTAGTAAGGTACACGTCAATAACATGTATATCACATATACCTTTGTTCACCTTGCCATCCTTCTTATCCGCTAAATACTTGGGGCAGTTCCGCTTCTAGTGGCCAGTCCCTTTGCAGTAGAAGCACTCAGTCTCAGGCTTAGGTCCAGACTTGGGTTTCTTCTCTTGAGCAGCAACTTGTTTGCCGTTCTACTTGAAGTTCCCTTTCTTTTTCCCTTTACCCTTTTTCTTGAAACTGGTGGTCTTGTTGACCATCAACACTTGATGCTCCTTCTTGATTTCTACCTCCGCAGCCTTTAGCATTGCGAAGAGCTTGAGAATTGTCTTATCCATCCCTTGCATATTATAGTTCATCACGAAGCTCTTGTAGCTTGGTGGCAGTGATTGAAGAACTCTGTCATTCAACTATCAACCGGAAGATTAACTCCCAGCTGAGTCAAGTGATTATGGTACCCAGACATTCTGAGTATATGTTCACTGACAGAACTATTCTCCTCCATCTGGCAGCTGTAGAACTTATTGGAGACTTCATATCTCTCAATTCAGGCATTTGCTTGAAATATTAACTTCAACTCCTAGAACATCTCATATGCTCCATGACGTTCAAAACGTCGTTGAAGTCCCGATTCTAAGCCGTAAAGCATGGCACACTGAACTATTGAGTAGTCATCAGCTTTGCTCTGCCAAACATTCATAACATCTGGCGTTGCACATGCAGCGGGTTTGGCACCTAGTGGTGCTTCCAGGATGTAATTCTTCTGTGCAGCAATGAGGATAATCCTCAAGTTATGGACTCAGTCCGCGTAATTGCTACCATCATCTTTCAACTTTGCTCTCTCAAGGAACGCATTAAAATTCAACGGAACAACAACACGGACCATCTATCTACAATAAAATAGACAAGCAAAATACTATCAGGTACTAAGTTCATGATAAATTTAAGTTAAATTAATCATATTACTTGAAAACTCCCACTTAGATAGACATCCCTCTAATCATCTAAGTGATCACGTGATCCATATCAACTAAACCATAACCGATCATCACGTGAAATGGAGTAGTTTTCAATGGTGAACATCACTATGTTGATCATATCTACTATATGATTCACGCTCGACCTTTCGGTCTCAGTGTTCTGAGGCCATATCTGCATATGCTAGGCTCGTCAAGTTTAACCTGAGTATTTTGCGTGTGCAAAACTGTCTTACACCCGTTGTAGATGAACGTTGAGCTTATCACACCCGATCATCATGTGGTGCCTCGGCACGACGAACTTTGGCAACGGTGCATACTCAGGGAGAACACTTTTACCTTGAAATAGTGAGAGATCATCTTATATTGCTACCGTAAAACAAAGCAGAATAAGATGCATAAAGGATAAACATCACATGCAATCAATATAAGTGATATGATATGGCCATCATCATCTTGTGCCTTTGATCTCCATCTCCAAAGCACCATGAGGATCACCATCGTCACCGGTGCGACACCTTGATCTCCATCGTAGCATCATTGTCGTCTCGCCATCTATTGCTTCTATGACTATTGCTACCGCTTAGTGATAAAGTAAAGAAATTATAGGGTGATTGCATTGCATACAATAAAGCGACAACCATATGGCTCCTGCCAGTTGCCGATAACTCTGTTACAAAACATGATCATCTCATACAATAAATATAGCATCATGTCTTGACATATCGCATCACAGCATGCCCTGCAAAAACAAGTTAGACGTCCTCTACTTTGTTGTTGCAAGTTTTACGTGGCTGCTACGGGCTGAGCAAGAACCGTTCTTACCTACGCATCAAAACCACAACGATAGTTCATCAAGTTAGTGTTGTTTTAACCTTCTCAAGGACCGGGCGTAGCCACACTCGGTTCAACTAAAGTTGGAGAAACTGACACCTGCCAGCCACCTGTGTGCAAAGCACGTCGGTAGAACCAGTATCGCATAAGCGTACGCGTAATGTTGGTCTGGGCCGCTTCATCCAACAATACCGCCGAACCAAAGTATGACATGCTGGTAAGGAGTATGACTTGTATCGCCCACAACTCACTTGTGTTCTACTCGTGCATATAACATCTACGCATAAACCTGGCTCGGATGCCACTGTTGGGGAATGTAGTAATTTCAAAAAAATCCTACGCACACGCAAGATCATGGTGATGCATAACAACGAGAGGGGAGAGTGTCATCCACGTACCCTCATAGACAATTAAGCGGAAGTGTTATAACAATGCGCTTGATGTAGTCGTACGTCTTCACGATCGACGGATCCTCGACATTGAACGTATGGCACCTCTGCGTTCAGCACACGTTCAGCTCAGTGATGTCCCCCGAACTCACGATCCAGTAGAGCTCGGGGAAGAGTTTCGTTAGCATGATGGCGTGGTGACGATGTTGATGAAGCTACCGACGCAGGGCTTCGCCTAAGCACCGCTATGATATAACCGAGGTGGATTATGGTGGAGGGGGGCACCGCACACGGCTAAGAGATCAACAGATCAATTGTTGTCTATGGGGTGCCCCCTTGCCCCGTATATAAAGGAGCTAGGGGGAGGCGGACGGCCAAGGAGGAGGGCGCGCCAAGGGGGGAGTCCTACTCCCACCGGGAATAGGACTCCCTCTTTTACTAGTTGGAGTAGGAGAGAAGGAAGAGAGAGAGGAAGAGAAGGAAAGGGGGCGCCGCCCCCCTCCTTGTCCAATTCGGACTAGAGGGGGAGGGGGCGTGTGATGTCTACTACACAACCTTCTTCTTGTAGACGTTGCTGGGCCTCCAAGTGCAGAGGTTTGTAGAACAATTGCAAATTTCCCTCAAGTGGATGACCTAAGGTTTATCAATCCGTAGGAAGCGTAGGATGAAGATGGCCTCTCTCAGGCAACCCTGCAACCAAATAACAAAGAGTCTCTTGTGTCCCGAACACACCCAATACAAAGGTAAATTGTATAGGTGCACTAGTTCGGCGAAGAGATGGTGATACAAGTGGTATATGGATGGTAGATAATAGTTTTTTTAATCTAAAAATATAAAAACAAAAAGGTAAGGAATGATAAAAGTGAGCGTAAAAGGTATTGCAATGTGTTGAAACAAGGCCTAGGGTTCATACTTTCACTAGTGCAAGTCCTCTCAACAATAATAACATAATTGGATCATATAACTATCCCTCAACATGCAACAAAGAGTCACTCCAAAGTCACTAATAGCGGAGAACAAACGAAGAGATTATGGTAGGGCACGAAACCACCTCAAAGTTATTCTTTCCAATCAATCTGTTGGGCTATTCCTATAAGTGTCACAAACAGCCCTAGAGTTCGTACTAGAATAACACCTTAAGACACAAATCAACCAAAACCCTAATGTCACCTAGATACTCCAATGTCACCTCAAGTATCCGTGGGTATGATTATACGGTATGCATCACACAATCTCAGATTCATCTATTCAACCAACAGATAGAACCTCAAAGAGTGCCCCAAAGTTTCTACCGGATAATCACGACGAAAACGCGTGCCAACCCCTATGCATAGGTTCATGGGCGGAACCCGGAAGTTGATCACCAAAACATACATCAAGTGAATCACGTGATATCCCATTGTCACCACAGATACGCATGGCAAGACATACATCAAGTGTTCTCAAATCTTTAAAGACTCAATCCGATAAGATAACTTCGAAGGGGAAACTCAATCCATTACAAGAGAGTAGAGGGGGAGAAGAAACATAAGATCCAACTATAATAGCAAAGCTCGCGATACATCAAGATTGTGCCAAATCAAGAACACGAGAGAGAGATCAAACACATAGCTACTGGTACATACCCTCAGCCCCGAGGGAGAACTACTCCCTGATGTCTACTACACAACATTCTTCTTGTAGACGTTGTTGGGCCTCCAAGTGCAGAGGTTTGTAGGATAGTAGCAAATTTCCCTCAAGTGGATGACCTAAGTCTTATCAATCCGTAGGAGGCGTAGGATGAAGATGGTCTCTCTCAAGCAACCCTGCAACCAAATAACAAAGAGTCTCTTGTGTCCCCAACACACCCAATACAATGGTAAATTGTATAGGTGCACTAGTTCGGCGAAGAGATGGTGAAACAAGTGGTATATGGATAGTAGATAAGGGTACTTGTAATCTGAAATAATAAAAACAGCAAGGTAGCAAGTGATAAAAGTGAGCGTAAACGGTATTGCAATGCTAGGAAACAAGGCCTAGGGTTCATACTTTCGCTAGTGTAAGTTCCCTCAACAATACTAACATAATTTAATCACATAACTATCCCTCAACATGCAACAAAGAGTCACTCCAAAGTCACTAATAGCGGAGAACGAACGAAGAGATTATGGTAGGGTACGAAACCACCTCAAAGTTATTCTTTCCAATCAATCCGCTGGGCTATTCCTATAAGTGTCACAAACAGCCCTAGAGTTCGTACTAGAATAACACTTTAAGACACAAATCAACCAAAACCCTAATGTCACCTAGATACTCCAATGTCACCTCAAGTATTCGTGGGTATGATTATACGATATGCATCACACAATCTCAGATTCTATTCAACCAACACAAAGGACCTCAAAGAGTGCCCCAAAGTTCTACCGGAGAATCACAACGAAAACGTGTGCCAATCCCTATGCATAGGTTCCCAATGTCACGAAACCTGCAAGTTGATCACCAAGACATACATCAAGTGGCACGTGGTATCCCATTGTCACCATAGATATCCACGGCAAGACATACATCAAGTGTTCTCAAATCTTTAAAGACTCAATCCGATAAGATTACTTCAAAGGGGAAACTCAATTCATTACAAGAGAGAAGAGGGGGAGGAGAAACATAAGATACAACTATAATAGCAAAGCTCGCGATACATCAAGATCGTATCATCTCAAGAACACGAGAGAGAGAGAGATCAAACACATAGCTACTGGTACATACCCTCAGCCCCAAGGGAGAACTACTCCCTCCTCGTCATGGAGAGCACCGAGATGATCAAGATGGCCACCGGAGAAGGATTGCCCCCTCCGGCAGGGTGCTGGAACGGGTCTAGATTGGTTTTCGGTGGCTACGGAGGCTTCTGGCGGCGGAACTCCCGATCTATGTTTCGTTCTGGAAGTTTTAGGGTACGTGGATATATATGGGCAGAAGAAGCACGTCAGGGGAGCCACGGGGGCCCCACAAGGCAGGGGCGCACCCTAGGGGGGCGCCCCCCACCCTCGTGGGAAGCTCCCGTATCTTCTGACGTGGGGTCCAAGTCCATCAGGTGCGTTTCCTTCCAAAAATAACTTCTCCAGTTGATTTCGTTCCGTTTCGACTCCGTCTGATATTCCTTTTCTTCAAAACACTGAAATAGGCATAAAACAGCAAATCTGGGCTGGGCCTCTGGTTAATAGGTTAGTCCCAAAAGTAATATAAAAGTGGATAATAAAGCCCAATATTGCCCAAAACAGTAGATAATACAACATGGAGCAATAAACAATTATAGATACGTTGGACACGTATCACTCCCTCCTCGTCATGGAGAGCACCGGGATGATGAAGATGGCCACCGGAGAGGGATTGCCCCCTCCGGCAGGGTGCCGGAATGGGTCTAGATTGGCTTTCGGTGGCTACGGAGGCTTCTGGCGGCGAAACTCCCGATCTATTGTGTTCCCCGATGGTTTTAGGGTATGGATATATATAGGCGGAAGAAATACATCAGGGGAGCCACGAGGGGCCCACGAGGGTGGAGGGCGCGCCCAGGGGGGTGGGCGCGCCCCCTGCCTCGTGGCTTCCTCGTTGATCCCCTGACGTGCACTCCAAGTCTCCTGTATTGCTTTCTTTCCAAAAATAACTTTTCCGAAGGTTTCATTCCGTTTGGACTCCGTTTGATATTCCTTTTCTGCGAAACACTGAAACAAGGGAAAAACAGAAACTGGCACTAGGCTCTGGGTTAATAGGTTAGTCCCAAAAATCATATAAAATAGCATATAAATGCATATAAAACATCCAAGGTTGATAATATAATAGCATGGAACAATCAAAAAATATAGATACATTGGAGACATATCAGCATCCCCAAGCTTAATTCCTGCTCGTCCTCGAGTAGGTAAATGATAAAAATAGAATTTTTGATGTGAAATGCTACCTAACATATTTATCCATGTAGTTCTCTTTATTGTGGCAAGAATATTCAGATCCATAGGATTCAATACAAAAGTTTAATATTGACATAAAAATAATAATACTTCAAGCATACTAACCAAGTAATCATGTCTTCTCAAAATAACATGGCCAAAGAAAGCCATCCCTACAAAATCATATAGTCTGGCTATGCTCTATCTTCACCACACAAAATATTTAAATCATGCACAACCCCGATGACAAGCCAAGCAATTGTTTCATACTTTTTATGTTCTCAAACTTTTTCAATCTTCACACAATACATGAGCGTGAGCCATGGACATAGCACTATAGGTGGAGTAGAATGGTGGTTGTGGAGAAGACAAAAAGGAGAAGATAGTCTCACATCAACTAGGCGTATCAACGGGCTATGGAGATGCCCATCAATAGATATCAATGTGAGTGGGTAGGGATTGCCATGCAACGGATGCACTAGAGCTATAAATGTATGAAAGCTCAGAAAAGAAACTAGTGGGTGTGCATCCAACTCGCTTGCTCACGAAGACCTAGGGCATTTTGAGGAATCCCATCATTGGAATATACAAGCCAAGTTCTACAATGAAAGATTACCACTAGTATATGAAAGTGACAACATAGGAGACTCTCTATCATGAAGATCATGGTGCTACTTTGAAGCACAAGTGTGGTAAAAGGATAGTAGCATTGTCCCTTCTCTCTTTTTCTCTCATTTTTTTATTTTTATTTTTTATTTGGGCCTTTCTCTTTTTTTATGGCCTCTTTTTTTATTTTAATTTTTGTATGGAGTCTCATCTCGACTTGTGGGGGAATCATAGTCTCCATCATCCTTTCCTCACTGGGACGATGCTCTAATAATGATGATCATCACACTTTTATTTACTTACATCTCAAGAATTACAGCTCGATACTTGGAACAAAATATGACTCTATATGAATGCCTCCGGCGGTGTACCGGGATGTGCAATGACTCATGAGTGACATGTATGAAAGAATTATGAACGGTGGCTTTGCCACAAATACAATGTCAACTACATGATCATGCAAAGAAATATGACAATGATGAAGCGTGTCATAATAAACGGAACAGTGGAGAGTTGCATGGCAATATATCTCGGAATGGCTATGGAAATGCCATAATAGGTAGGTATGGTGGCTGTTTTGAGGAAGATATATGGTGGGTTTATGGTACCGGCGAAAGTTGTGCGGTACTAGAGAGGCTAGCAATGGTGGAAGGGTGAGAGTGCGTATAATCCATGGACTCAACATTAGTCATAAAGAACTCACATACTTATTGCAAAAATCTATTAGTTATCGAAACAAAGTATTACGCACATGCTCCTAGGGGGATAGATTGGTAGGAAAAGACCATCGCTCGTCCCCGACCGCCACTCATAAGGAAGACAATCAATAAATAAATCATGCTCCGACTTCATCACATAACGGTTCACCATACGTGCATGCTACGGGAATCACAAACTTTAACACAAGTATTTCTCAAATTCACAACTACTCACTAGCATGACTCTAATATTACCATCCTCATATCTCAAAACAATCATCAAGTATCAAACTTCTCTTAGTATTTAATGCACTTCATATGAAAGTTTTTATTATATCCCTCTTGGATGCCCATCATATTATGACTAGTTTCATAACCAAAGAAAATTACCATGCTGTTTAGGACTCTCAAAATAATATAAGTGAAGCATGAAAGTTCATCTATTTCTATATAATAAAACCACCACTGTGCTCTAAAAAGATATAAGTGAAACACTAGAGCAACGACAAACTACTCTGAAAGATATAAGTGAAGATCAATGAGTAGTTGAATAATTATGCAACTATGTGAAGACTCTCTAACATTTAAGAATTTCAGATCTTGGTATTTTATTTAACAGCAAGCAAAGCAAAATAAAGTAAAATGACGCTCCAAGCAAAGCACATATCATGTGGCGAATAAAAATATAGCTCCAAATAAAGTTATCGATGAACGAAGACGAAAGAGGGGATGCCTTCCGGGGCATCCCCAAGCTTAGGCTCTTGGTTATCCTTGAATATTGCCTTGGTGTGCCTTGGGCATCCCCAAGCTTTGGCTCTTGCCACTCCTTATTCCATAGTCCATCTAATCTTTACCCAAAACTTGAAAACTTCACAACACAAAACTTAACAGAAAACTTGTAAGCTCCGTTAGCGAAAGAAAAAAAAACACCACTTCAAGGTACTGTAATGAAATCATTATTTATTTATATTTGTGTTAAACCTACTGTATTCCAACTTCTCTATGGTTTATAAACTCTTTTACTAGCCATAGACTCATCAAAATAAGTAAACAACAAATGAAAAACAGAATCTGTCAAAAACAGAACAGTCTGTAGTAATCTGTAACTAACGCAAACTTCTGGAACCCCAAAAATTCTAAAATAAATTGATGGTCGTGAGTAATTTATCTATTAATCATCTGCAAAAATAATTAACTAAATATCACTCTCCAATAAGAAATGGAAGCAATTCTCGTGAGCGCTAAAGTTTCTGTTTTTTACAGCAAGATCAACAAGACATTCCCCAAGTCTTCCCAACGGTTCTACTTGACACAAACACTAATTAAAGCATAAAAAACTCAATCATAACAGAGGCTAGATAAATTATTTATTACTAATCTGGAGAAAAAAGCAAGGAACAAAAATAAAATTGGGTTGGCTCCCAACAAGCGCTATCGTTTAACGCCCCTAGCTAGGCATGATGATTTCAATGATGCTCATATAAAAGATAAGAATTGAAACATAAAGAGAGCATCATGAAGAATATGACTAGCACATTTAAGTCTAACCCACGTCCTATGCATAGGTATTTTTTGATCAAACAACTTGTGGGAACAAGAATCAACTTGCATAGGATGGTAAAACAAGCATAACTTCAAAATTTTAAGCTCATACAGAGGAAACTTTATATTATTGCAATTCCTACAAGCATATATTCCTCACTCATAATAATTTTCAGTAGCATCATAAATGAATTCAATAATATAACCATAACCTAAAGCATTATTTTCATGATCTACAAGCATAGAATTTTTATTACTCTCCACATAAGCAAAATTCTTCTCATTCGGAATAGTGAGAGTATCATAAGAGACTCGAATACTATAAATTGCTTCCACATTAAAAGAGTAATGTTCAGAAAAGGGGTAATCATAATTGTGACAAGTTTTATAAATATAATCTCTACTTTTTATAGCATAAGTATCATCACAATAATCATCATAGGTAGGAGGCATGCTATCATCATTATAAATTTGCATATCAAAACTTGGGAGACTAAAAATATCATCTTCATTAAACGTAGCATCCCCAAGCTTGGGACAAACATTAATTGCAGCCAATATATTCTCAAAAACATCATCTTCATCAAACATAGCATCCCCTAGCTTGGGCCTTTTTATATCATAAGCATAATCACTCTCATCATTAATAGTATGGATAGCACCAATAGTATAGCAATTATCATATTCTTCCAGGCAAGTGCCAAAAAGATTTTCAAGATCATAAGAAGTACCATTATCTTCCCAATCATAATCATCACAACAAGCAATAGGCATAACGAGATCATCATCAAGTGCGTCATCTTCCACAATTATTTTTGATTCATTTTCATGAGGCACAACAATAATAGGAGCAACATTATTCGGGGGAGATATCTTTTAACCTCTCTTCCTTTTTCTTTTCTTCTTCTTCACATCATGTGTGGGTTTAATCCTCTTTTTGGAGCTCCTTATTAATGAGATTGGTTGAATAGAAGGCTCCTCCTCATTACCTGATTCATCATAAGAAATAATAGGAGAATATTGGGAAGTCTCTTCCCTTTCGTTAGTATTCTCTTCATCTTCTATTTGTTTTCTTTTCTTTATGTAGTTGGCAATATAAGGATTTTCAATACAATTCACCGCACAATACATATAAATTTCCTCTAGATCAAAACCAAGAAGTTTATAACGGGCAAATTCTGGAAGATGCTTAGTTATACGTTTTATTTCTTCGTAACCCATAAGCAAACTGAGTTCATTATAATGTGCAAGGGAAATCAAGTCATCACAATTTTTGGACAAGATTAGATCATGAAACAATTTGCATCGGATAGCTAAATGACCCTGTTCATTGCAAAGACCACAAGTACGGCCAAGAAAATTTAAATTTTCAGCACAATCGTCTAGCCTTTCTTGCAACAATTTAGTTTCTAAGTACTTATGCCTATTGCAATATCTATATTCCCTATTTGGTGTGTACTTACAAACCCAATGCACTCCACAAAAATTGACATGTTTATAGGAGACATTTTCATCATAACTAGTGACAATCATCATTAGTACCATGGATATTCAAGGAGTTCATACTAACAACATTGCAATCATGCTCATCATTCAAAGATTTAGTGCCAAACATTTTAATGCATTCTTCTTGTAACACTTTGGCACAATTTTCCTTTCCATCATACTCACGAAAGATATTAAAAAGATGAAGCATATGAGGTAGACTCAATTCCATATTTTTTGTAGTTTTCTTTTTTAAATTAAACTAGTGCTAAAACAAGAAACAAAAAGATTCGATTGCAAGATCTAAAGATATACCTTCAAGCGCTAACCTCCCCGGCAACGGCGCCAGAAAAGAGCTTGATGTCTACTACACAACCTTCTTCTTCTAGATGTTGTTGGGCCTCCAAGTGCAGAGGTTTGTAGGACAATAGCAAATTTCCCTCAAGTGGATGACCTGAGGTTTATCAATCCGTAGGAGGCGTAGGATGAAGATGGTCGCTCTCAAGCAACCCTGCAACCAAATAACAAAGAGTCTCTTGTGTCCCCAACACATCCAATACAATGGTAAATTGTATAGGTGCACTAGTTCGGCGAAGAGATGGTGATACAAGTGGTATATGGATGGTAGATAATAGTTTTTGTAATCTGAAAATATAAAAACAGCAAGGTAACGAATGATAAAAGTGAGCGTAAACGGTATTGCAATGTGTTGAAACAAGGCCTAGGGTTCATACTTTCACTAGTGCAAGTCCTCTCAACAATAATAACATAATTGGATCATATAACTATCCCTCAACATGCAACAAAGAGTCACTCCAAAGTCACTAATAGTGGAGAACAAACAAAGAGATTATGGTAGGGCACGAAACCACCTCAAAGTTATTCTTTCCAATCAATCCGTTGGGCTATTCCTATAAGTGTCACAAACAGCCCTAGAGTTCGTACTAGAATAATACCTTAAGACACAAATCAACCAAAACCCTAATGTCACCTAGATACTCCAATGTCACCTCAAGTATCCGTGGGTATGATTATATGATATGCATCACACAATCTCAGATTCATCTATTCAACCAACACATAGAACCTCAAAGAGTGCCCCAAAGTTTCTACCGGAGAATCACGACGAAAAGGTGTGCCAACCCCTATGCATAGGTTCATGGGCGGAACCCGCAAATTGATCACCAAAACATACATCAAGTGAATCACGTGATATCCCATTGTCACCACAGATACGCACGTCAAGACATACATCTAGTGTTCTCAAATCTTTAAAGACTCAATCCGATAAGATAACTTCGAAACTCAATCCATTACAAGAGAGTAGAGGGGGAGAAGAAACATAAGATCCAACTATAATAGCAAAGCTCGCGATACATCAAGATCGTGCCAAATCAAGAACACGAGAGAGAGATCAAACACATAGCTACTGGTACATACCCTCAGCCACGAGGGAGAACTACTCCCTCCTCGTCATGGAGAGCACCGGGATGATGAAGATGGCCACTGGAGAGGGATTGCCCCCTCTGGCAGGGTGCCGGAACGGGTCTAGATTGGCTTTCGGTGGCTACGGAGGCTTCTAGCGGTGGAACTCCCGATCTATTGTGTTCCCCGATGGTTTTAGGGTATATTGATATATATATATAGGCGGAAGAAATACATCAGGGGAGCCACGAGGGGCCCACGAGGGTGGAGGGCGCGCCCAGGGGGTGGGCGCGGCCCCTCTGCCTCGTGGCTTCCTTGTTGATCCCCTGACGTGCACTCCAAGTCTCCTGTATTGCTTTCTTTCAAAAAATAACTTTTCCCAAGGTTTCATTCCGTTTGAACTCCGTTTGATATTACTTTTCTGTGAAACACTGAAACAAGGGGAAAACAGAAACTGGCACTGGGCTCTGGGTTAATAGGTTAGTCCCAAAAATCATATAAATGCATATAAAACATCCAAGGTTGATAATATAATAGCATGGAACAATCGAAAATTATAGATACGTTGGAGAAGTATCAGCGTGCGGCTACCCTTGGCTGCCCCTCCTCTTCTCCCACTAAGGCCCATTAGGCCCAATATACTCCCCGGGGGGGGGGGTCCGGTAACCCCCCGGTACTCCGGTAAATGTTCGAAACCTCCCGAAACACTTCCGGTGTCTGAGCATAGTCATCCAATATATCGATCTTTACGTCTCGACCATTTCGAGACTCCTCGTCATGTCCGTGATTATATCCGGGACTGCGAACTACCTTTGATACATCAAAACACAAAAACCCATACTACCGATCATCACAGAACTTTAAGCATGCGGACCCTACGGGTTCGAGAACTATGTAGACATGACCGAGACATGTCTCCGGTCAATAACAAATAGCGGAACCTGGATGCTCATATTGGTTCCTACATATTCTACGAAAATCTTTATCGGTCAAACTGCATAACAACATACGTTGTTCCCTTTGTCATCGGTATGTTACTTGCCCGAGATTCGATCGTCGGTATCTCAATACCTAGTTCAATCTCGTTACCGGCAAGTCTCTTTACTCATTCTGTAATTCAACATCCTGCAACTAACTCATTAGTCACATTGCTTGCAAGGCTTATAGTGATGTGCATTACCGAGAGGGCCCAGAGATACCTCTCCGACAATCAGAGTGACAAATCCTATTCTTGATCTATGCCAACTCTACGAACACCATCGGAGACACCTATAGAGCACCATTATAATCACCCAGTTATGTTGCGACGTTTGGTAGCACACAAAGTGTTCCTATGGTATTCGGGAGTTGCATAATCTCATAGTCATAGGAACATGTATAAGTCATGAAGAAAGCAATAATAGTAAACTTAAACGATCAAGTGCTAAGCTAATGAAATGGGTCAAGTCAATCACATCATTCTCCTAATGATGTGATCCCATTGATCAAATGACAACTCATGTCTATGGGTAGGAAACTCAACCATCTTTGATCAACGAGCTAGTCAAGTAGAGGCATACTAGTGACACTATAATTTTCTATGAATTCACATATGTATTATGTTTTTGGTTAATACAATTCTAGCATGAATAATAAACATTTATCATGATATGAGGAAATAAATAATAACTTTATTATTGCCTCAAGGGCATATTTCCTTCAGCAAAGTACTATGTGCATGCTCCTAGGGGGGTAGATTGGTAAGAAAAGACCATCGCTCGTCCCCGACCGCCACTCATAAGGAAGACAATCAAAAAATAACTCATGCTCCGACTTCATCACATAACGGTTCACCGTGCATGCTACGGGAATCACAAACTTTAACACAAGTATCTCTCAAATTCACAACTACTCAACTAGCATGACTCTAATATCACCATCTTCATATCTCAAAACAATTATAAGGAATCAAGCTTCTCATAGTATTCAATGCACTTTATATGAAAGTTTTTTATTATACCCATCTTGGATGCCTATCATATTAGGACTAGTTTCATAACCAAAGCAAATTACCATGCTGTTTAGGACTCTAAAATATATAAGTTAAGCATGAGAGTTCATTAATTTCCTCAAAATAAAACCACCGTCATTCTCTAAAATATATAAGTGAAGCACTAGAGCAAACGACAAACTACTCCGAAAGATATAAGTGAAGATCAATGAGTAGTCGAATAATTATGCAACTATGTGAAGACTCTCTAACATTTA
Source organism: Triticum dicoccoides (assembly GCF_002162155.2). Taxonomy (NCBI): domain Eukaryota; kingdom Viridiplantae; phylum Streptophyta; class Magnoliopsida; order Poales; family Poaceae; genus Triticum; species Triticum dicoccoides. Next base: position 372,885,811 of record NC_041386.1, read on the forward strand.
ATAATTTCAGATCTTGGTATTTTATTTAAACAGCAAGCAAAACAAAATAAAATAAAATGACGCTCCAAGCAAAACACATATCATGTGGTGAATAAAAATATAGCCTCAAGTAAAGTTACCGATAGACGAAGATGAAAGAGGGGATGCCTTCCGGGGCATCCCCAAGCTTAGGCTCTTGGTTGTCCTTGAATATTACCTTGGGGTGCACGGGGCATCCCCAAGCTTAGGCTCTTGCCACTCCTTATTCCATAGTCCATCAAAAATTTACCCAAAACTTGAAAACTTCACAACACAAAACTCAACAGAAAACTCGTAAACTCCGTTAGTATAAGAAAATAAATCACCACTTAGAGTACTGTTGTGAACTTATTATAAATTCATATTGGTGTAGTATATACTGTATTCAACTTCTCTATGGTTCATACCCTCCGATACTACCCATAGATTCATCAAAATAAGTAAACAACACATAGAAAACAGAATCTGTCAAAAACAGAACAGTCTGTAGAAATCTGGAGGTTTCGAATACTTCTGTAACTCCAAAAATCCTGAAAAATTAGGACGACCTAAATAATTTGTATATTGATCTACTGCAGCTGGAATTGGTATTTTATTGCTCTCTGGCAAAAAATGAAAATTATTTTCGTGAGCGCATACTTTCTATTTTTATCAGCAAGATCAAACAACAATCACCCAAGAAGATCTTAAAGGCTTTACTTGGCACAAACACTAATTAAAACATAAAAAACACAATCATAACAGATGATAGATAAATTATTTATTACTAAATAGGAACAAAAAGTAAATAAAAAATAAAATTAGGTTGCCTTCCAACAAGCACTATCGTTTAAGCCCCTAACTAGGCATGACGATTTCAATGATGCTCACATAAAAGATAAGAATTGAAAAATAAAGAGAACATCATGAATAATATGACTAGCACATTTAAATCTAACCCACTTCCTATGCATAAGGATTTTGTGAGCAAACAATTTATGGGAACAAGAATCAACTAGCATAGGAAAGCAAAACAAGCATGATTTCAAGATTTTAAGCACATAGAGAGGAAACTTGATATTATTGCAATTCCTACGAGCATATATTCCTCCCTCATAATAATTTTCAGTAGCATCATGAATGATTTCAACAATATAACCATCACATAAAGCATTATTTTCATGATCTACAAGCATATAATTTTTATTACTCTCCACATAAGCAAATTTCTTCTCATGAATAGTAGCGGGAGCAAAATCAACAAAATAACTATCATGTGAGGCATAATCCAATTGAAAGTTAAAATCATGATGACAAGTTTCATGGATATCATTATTCTTTATAGCATACGTGTCATCACAATAATCATCATAGATAGAAGGGATGCTTTCATCATAATAAATTTGCTCATCAAAACTTGGGGGACAAAAAATATCATCTTCATCAAACATAGCATCCCCAAACTTGTGGCTTTGCATATCACTAGCATCATGGATATTCAAAGGATTCATACTAACAACATTGCAACCATGCTCATCATCCAAAGATTTAGTGCCAAACATTTTAATGCATTCTTCTTCTAACACTTTGGCACAAATATTGGAATCCTTATTTTCACGAAAGATATTAAAAAGATGAAGCATAGGCAACCTCAATTCCATTTTGTTGTTGTTTTCTTTTATAAACTAAACTAGTGATAAAACAAGAAACTAAAAGATTCGATTGCAAGATCTAAAGATATACCTTCAAGCACTCGCCTCCCCCGGCAACGGCACCAGAAAAGAGCTTGATGTCTACTACACAATCTTCTTCTTGTAGACGTTGTTGGGCCTCCAAGTGCAGAGGTTTGTAGGACAATAGAAAATTTCCCTCAAGTGGATGACCTAAGGTTTATCAATTCCTGGGAGGCGTAGGATGAAGATGGTCTGTACTGCAACCAAATAACAAAGAGTCTCTTGTGTCCCCAAACCCAATACAATGGTAAATTGTATAGATGCACTAGTTCGCCGAAGAGATGGTGATACAAGTGCAATATGGATGATAGATATAGGTTTTTGTAATCTAAAAATATAAAAATAGCAAGGTAACTAATGATAAAAGTGAGCGTAAACGGTATTGCAATGCTAGGAAACAAGGCCTAGGGTTCATACTTTCACTAGTGCAAATTCTCTCAACAATAATAACATAATCGGATCATATAACTATCCCTCAACATGCAACAAAGAGTCACTCCAAAGTCACTAATAGCGGAGAACAAAAGAAGAGATTATTGTAGGGTATGAAACCACCTCAAAGTTATCCTTTCTGATCGATCTATTCAAGAGTCCGTAGTAAAATAACACAAAGCTATTCTTTCCGTTCGATCTATCCTAGAGTTCGTACTAGAATAACACCTTAAGACACAAATCAACCAAAACCCTAATGTCAACTAGATACTCCAATGTCACCTCTAGTATCCGTGGATATGATTATACGATATGCATCACACAATCTCAGATTCATCCATTCAACCAACACAAAGAACTTCAATGAGTGCCCCAAAGTTTCTACTGAAGAGTCAAGACGAAAACGTGCGCCAACCCCCATGCATAAGTTCACAATGTCACAGAACTCGCAAGTTGATCACCAAAACATACATCAAGTGGATCACGTGAATATCCCATTGTCACCACAGATAAGCACATGCAAGACATACATCAAGTGTTCTCGAATCCTTAAAGGCTCAATCTGATAAGATAACTTCAAGGGGAAAACTCAATCCATTACAAGAAGATAGAAGGGGGAAACATCATAAGATCCAACTGTAATAGCAAAGCTCGCAATACATCAAGATCGTGCCATATCAAGAACATAAGAGAGAGAGAGATATCAAACACATAGCTACTGGTACATACCCTCAGCCCCGAGGGTGAACTACTCCCTCCTCATCATGGAGAGCGCCGGGATGATGAAGATGGTCACCGGAGAGGGATTCCCCTCCGGCAGGGTGCCGAAACGGGTCTAGATTTGTTTTCGGTGACTAGAGAGGCTTGCGGCGGCGAAACTCTCGATCTAGGTTATTTCCTGGAGGTTTCTGTATTTATAAGAATTGTTGGCATCGGGAACAAGTCAGGGGGGTCCCCTAGGCGTCCACGAGATAGGGCAGCGCGCCAGGGGGGGGTAGCGCCCCCACCATCATGGACGGCCCGAGACTCTTCTGGCCCAACTCTTTTACTCTGACGGCTTCTTTTGGTCCATAAAAAATCATTAAAAATTGGCACGTCAATTGGACTCCGTTTGGTATTCCTTTTCTGTAAAACTCAAAAATAAAGAAAAATCAGAAACTGGCACTGGGCTCTAGGTTAATAGGTTAGTCCCAAAAATCATATAAAATAGCATATAAATGCATATAAAACATCCAAGATGGATAATATAATAGCATGGAACAATAAAAAATTATAGATACATTGGAGACGTATCACCCTGACACTCGTCGCTCCACTTCGGGCTATTGTGTCTACCTTGGACCCTCACTTATCTCGTGCTCGTCCAAGCGACAGCCTACGGTCTCTTGTTCCAGTGCTGAGACTGAGTATCGTGCGGTGTCCAACGCCGTCGCCGAGTGTTTGTGGCTTTGCCAACTGCTTTAGGAGCTCTCTTGCCCTGTTGACCGTGCCACGGTGGTCTACTGCGACAACGTCTCGGCGGTCTACCTCTTCACTAACCTGGTGCATCATCGACGGACCAAGCATATTGAGTTGGATATTCATTTTGTTCGGGAACAGGTGGCCCTTGGTCATATTCATGTTTTAGACGTCCCTACTTCCCAACAATTTACCGATATCATGACCAAGGGCTTGCCTACGACGTCCTTTGAGGAGTTTCGGTCCAGTCTTTGCGTCAGCC
>NC_041386.1:372890179-372920447 GCF_002162155.2 Triticum dicoccoides
GGGGGGGGTTGAGTATATGTGTTATGTGCATATTGTGTATTGGGCCCGCCTCCTAGTTCCTTGTATAGTTGAGGTCCGTGGCCCATCTTTGTACATCATATATACATGCCTATGCACGAAGAGCAATACATCGTGCAATTCACATATTCTACAGGTAGCAACCATGTCTCACATGAATGGAAAGGGGAATCATTTAGGAGCCGGTTCACCTTGTGTCCAATGACATATGCTCGAGCTCTCGCCGTATGTCCACTTGGGGCTTGGGGAGTAGTTGTAGTGTACATGGGGATAACCGTAGGATGCTCCGCATCACATGCATCTTCGTTTGAGTATTCTTGTAGTAGTGACAGCAACAGGCAAATTGACTTACCCAAGCAGCATTCAACTGCGGCTCATTGTTTGACCCTTGATCCATGATTTCTTCGTGCCCCCATGCCGAAACAATGCCTCTCTTACGGGTACACGAATTGCTTTTGGGGGGGGGGGGTTAAAACCTCAATGTAAATAGATAAACACGTCTTTTCATAAGATGCGTGTATGCCATGACATTTTGTACTACAAAGCACGCAATTTCTTTTTTTCTTAAAAAAACAATGCTCTTGTTTAAATTGCATTTTAGCAGGGTTTTTATCTGATATCACATAGCAGCATTCAGTAGCACTAACATGGTAGTTTTCAGTAGTAGTCACATGCATTGGCGGAGCGTAGTGGGGACAATACCGGGCGTTGCCCCCCCCTTGCTAGAGAAAAAATTACACAATAGGCTTATATTTCAACTAATCGCTCTACTAATTCTCCGGCATGTCCGATCACCCTAGCCTTTTCTATGTCATACACTTGTTTTGACCCCTCCTAACACTTGGTTCACGCTCCGCCACTGGTCACATGCCTTTTTTTTGAAGATTGCATGACAATTTTTGTATCTAAGCCATGCAATTGAACACCCACACTAAAGTACGCGGTCTAAAATGCAGGGATGCCATGTTTTTTGATTGACAATTTATCAGGATTCTTAGCGGCACTTACATGGCAGTTATAGTAGTACTCATTAGGCATTTTTTCCAGCGGTGTACATATGGTTGTTTTCTCCCCAAAAGTGGCATGTGCAGTTTTATTGGATATGGCATGTCATTTTTCATTTCCCCTAGCATGATAGTTTTAGTGGATCATAGTATGGCATGCATGGTAGTTTTAGTGGATCTAGCATAGCATCCTTTAGCAGCACTTACATGGCATTTTTAGTACTACTCACCAGACATTTTTTAGCAGCACTCACCTCGCAATTTTAGTACTACTCATTTGGCATTTTAGCAGCTTTCAGGTGACAATTTTAGTACATATGGCTGATTGTATGGCATAATAGTTTTAGTGGGTATGACATGACAGTTTTAGTGGACATGACATGACATTTTTTTTCTATTATTTATCTTTCATTTAAAAGAACAACATTTGTGTGCCATAAAATGCTATTGACACCTATTGATACCTTCCACACAAATTTACATAGCAAAACCATTAAGTATACATGTGCAAGTTTATACTACTTGTAGCTCCAAAATTTACATAACATGTCATTTTTTTGTGTGCTTTTGCTACACTCTCGTGGTAAAAACAGCAGGTTTTGGCATTGTTAGATGCGGGAGTGACATGGGAGGGTGGGGATGATAGGTTTAGTGCAGATCTTACCTCAATTCGATGTTATGATGCTTGAATCCATGCGCGGTGGCGGTTTGCGTGGGAGGTGTATCCAACGCGAATGATTGGTTCACCGAGACCACAATGGCCCTGTTTGGATACTCTAACACAGTTAGAGTTAGAGTTATTTTCTAATCCACTCTAACCCAAATAAGCATCTCTCCACCGGGATAGTTGGTGAAACTAATCTACTCTAACCCTTCCTGTTTGATACTTTTAGCTTATTTAAGCTCCAAACTAACCCAAACTAGCTCTAACCCGATGATCCTGGCCATTGGCGTCCAACGAAAAGGTTACACACCTAGGGCGCTCCACCCAGCCGAGCGTTCCTGTACACATCAAATTCCCTCTTCGTATAGCTCAAAAAAAAAATCCCTCTTCGTAGTCTGGAGGCGGGAGATTCGGAAGCCATGGCGGAGGAGCAGTTCCTGGCCGCAGCGGTGGACGCCGCCAAGAGCGCCGGCGAGGTAATCCTCCTATACCATGAACTCGATCCGTCCCTTCATCCTCCTGCCGCAATTGTTTCTCAGGCCCACTGCTCGTGACGGATTCGCGATTTCCTGTTCGCTCATTCTGGGACCGATTTGCACCCTATGGTCTATGCAGATTATCCGCAAGAGCTTTTACCTAACCAAGAATGTGGAGCACAAGGGCCAGGTCTTTCCTCTCGCCTCTTTCTTTTCCCCACGCATCTTGCCTCCTTTTGATGCCGCTGTCTGCCTTGATTGGATTGCGATCTACGTAGTCGTCATGGTGCTATGGATTGTTGCTGCTGCAGATGGATCTGGTGACGGAGACGGACAAGGCCTGCGAGGATCTCATCTTCAACCACCTCCGGATGCTCTACCCGGACCACAAGTTCATCGGCGAGGAGACGTCTGCAGCCCTCGGCTCCACCGATGACCTCACCTACGACCCCACCTGGATAGTCGACCCTCTCGATGGCACCACCAATTTCGTTCATGGGTAACGACGATGTTCTAGTATGCGCACTCTGTTGTGGACCCTTGTTTTCTTGCTTTTTTTTAGAACAAAAGGCGCAAGGAGCGCTTGGCCTTATACTATATAAAGCGCTCAAACAGTGGCAAAGTAACATATAAGTCTTACAAACCAAAACACATACTCCTCGGCTCCTCGCACAAAGTGCAAATCAAGCATGCACCTCGCACAAAAGGACTAGAGGCTAAGCAGCTCCTGAAGTGCCTAGAACGTTTCAGTTCGTAGCATGAAGATCTATAAGCCTCTATAACCCATCCAATGAAGTTTCCTTGTCCTTCATTCTCCCTGGAGGCATCCAAAGCTGAAAGAAGGTCGAACATTTAAACACAGGATTGGATGGAAACATCATTTCAATGGCCATTTGTTATGAATATTCCATAAGGCTCAACACATGGCTGCAATGCAATGCCATGCGACTGTTCGTTGCATACCCCCAACACCCGGGACAAGGCCCAAGAGCTCAGAGCAACAGATTGGGTTCCAGGATCATCCCAGTCTCTCCCTCACAAAGTTCCACATGAATTTCTCCATTGGGCAAAATAATATATCATTTCTATCTTCTCGCTTACCGCACAAGGCATAGGAGCCATCACTCGGACCGTTGTGTTTCAACTTTCAAGATATTGCAAACCGAGGTAATCTCCCCCTAATCAGCTGTCTGATGAAGACCTTAATCTTCATGTGCATGGCCGCTTGCCAAAGAAGTTTAGCATGCTGAACAACAGGGTCGGAAGAGAGTTTGGCGTATAAAGATTTCACCGACCAGTCGCTTCTAGGTCGCAGGAGATTTTGTTGGATGAATTCAATAGCAGAGCATTAATAACTTTGGCACCAAGGGCCTCCCATAAGTTTGCCTCGACCTGGTCAAAGGTATGATGAAACAAGACGTTGAGCGACCCCTGTCTAATTGCTGAGCTGGCTAACATCTCTGGATCAGAGGCCATGATGAAGAGCCGGCGGTATCTGATGTGGGGCGGGGCCCACCAATCCAATTGTCCAACCAGAATCTGGTCGATTGCCTGTCCCATACAAGATGCTTTGCTCCTAAATCAAAGATTGGCTTGATGGCCTGGATTCCATTCCAGAAAGGGGTCCTACGCCTAGTCGAGGTGAAGAAGTTGGACCTTCTAGTATCTGTCTTTGATGAGATCCAATTGTAGACCTAGAGAGTTTTGACTAATCTTCCATATAAATTTGCTTGGTAGAACAATGTTTATAAGTTGGGAGTTTAGCACTCCTAGACCCCCATGGTCTTTAGGTTTGCAAATAGATGCCCATTTCACTATGTATGGTATTTACGTTTGAGTGTATGTCTTTCCTAGAAAAAAAATGAGCCTCACTTTGTTGAAACTTGTGTGCACATTGTTGGCTAACAGAAAGCGACCCATGGTGTAAGTTGGGACTGGCGGGAGACACACATTATTGAGAACCAATCTTCCCCCTAACACGAGAAAATTTGCATTTCCAGGGCTCGGATACTTTATTGCATGACAGGTTTTAGTTAAGGCATAAAACTTTCTCACTAATAGGAATATCGTGGTATGAGATCGAAAAATTGGCAGATTTGCAATTTACTCCCTCTGTTCTTAAATATAAGACATTTCAAAGATTTCATTATGGACTACATACGGAGCAAATGGATGAATCTACACTAAAATATGTCTATATACATCCGTATGTAGTTCATAATGGAATCTCTAAAAGGTCTAATATTTGGGAACGGAGGGAGTAAAAGGTTAGCAGCCCTTCTACTCCATGATCAACAGCCCCATAACAGCAATCTCATATTCTTAAAAAATAATCTTCGTATAAGACATCACCTCAAAATAGAGTAGCAACCCTTTGCTACTGCGCTATCGACACCCCCATAACAGCAGTCTCACATTCTTAAAAAAATAATCTTCATACAATACATCACCTTAGACCAATTGGACCATGGCAATGCTTTGATAGCTAGGCTAAAAGGGAGCATGGTGTCATCCGCATATCTGCTTCATTGGTCCCGACTTCATTGGTCTGCTGCTAGACCAACCTCATTCGGAGGGGCATCGTGACCATGTTGAAAAACTATTGCCAGCGGTGGAGAAGTTTGTGAACTAGCCGGACATCAGTACTCCGTTCTAGATGTATCTTTTGAGTAGTGGGCTTCTGTACTCTCCTGAAAAGCACTATGGAAAAAACTCCTTAGGTGTTTAATGAATTGGTGCAATAAAATTACCATTGAGCAAGTTGTTTTCGTCTCTAATGTTTATCTCCTGCCCCCGAGCTTGGTGAGGTCCTTGTGTGTCCTACAAGAGCTTTGCAAGTTTTTGTCTTGATCTGCAAAGAAAGGTCAGGACCCCGAGCGTTTTCTTCCCCTTCTCCAGTCCCTCCAATTGCGCCTGGGAGGCTTATTCAGGTGGGCACTTTGTTCTTGTGACCAGGAAAGTGGATCTCCCAGTTTTTTTATCTCGGGCCATACCTATAGGTAGCATACCCTAGAGCGCTTCCGAAGAAACTTCCCCTAGAGGTGAAAAAAGCGTCGGAAATGCTCAACCTTCTTTTCCTTCATCCGAGGAAGAAGTGCCGAGGTAATGCACTACACCATGGTTAGCTCCTATGAGGACCTGGAATGTTTTGCTCGGGCTGCACTTACGGGTCTCATTGATCCATGGCTTCTCGGCAACCCCTTGACATTTATGTGTCCCTGGGGAAAACATACGTGGGGTGGAGAGGCGACGACGGTCGCCATAATTCGTTCGTGACTTGAGGGGAGCCCATTGCTCCTGCCGAGCCAACATAGGAGTGCTTAATGGCCATGATAGGTTCTGATGGAAAGGCGAAGCATAAAATAGGATCATGTCCGAAAATAGTGAATACGGTCTTTATATTTTCTGTATAGTAAGGTTATTGTGAACACGTTATTATGAAATAGGAACTTGTGTAGCGTTGTTGACTGAAGTCACGGAAGTGAGATCTTTCACCTTCGAGCCCCGAGCCAGATCTTTGACCTAGGCGAGACTCTTGGAACTTTTATAGAGTCGACAATGAGCCGTATCTCCTGACCAGTGCCTGGGAAGAGTAGCCTTTTATTTCTAGACAACCATATCGTCCTCTTTCGTGAGATTTATCCGATGGTCTGGTGGTCAAACTCTGGAGCAGTTACTCCTAGGTTCGGTCAGTAGGACATTCCCCAGCTGGTACCCTTTCATGAGGTTATGGATGTCACTCATAACTTAATCAAGGTATGTTTCTTGCGGTCAAGAGACCGCTCCAAGGGAACTCTTGACCGTAATCATGCCCTTGGTCCCCATGTTCCGAGGCACAGGCGGTCATGAAACACTATTGCACATAGCGAGAGAAGTGTGGGTTTACCCAAGATGGACATGAACATTGTGCAAACCTCGATAACGCTTACGTGGGTGGGAGTAGTCAGATATTTCCCTCATCCCATGCGTATGGAGAGGATAATTCGCCTTACCAGGTAAGGCGCCCCGACGAATATCTCCCGCAAAGGTGAGTCCTTGGGGCGAAGGGCGAAGCTCATTTCTTCGTATATGGAGTGACTTCAGATTACTTGCAAAAAGAACATTGAATGGAGGACCATCTTGGAGGAGGCTTGTCGAGAGGATATGATGAGTAGAGACTTCAGAGACGACTTGATTCTGAAGCATCGGCTACATGATGAATGGATAATCCGAAGGTTGAACAAAGTCTTGTGCGCGGTCCCCGGTCCACTAGGAGTGGTGGTCCCTAACCACCAAGAGGGAGTTTGGTGGTGCAGGCCGACATGGTGCACGGCTCGGATTTACGAGTTGGATGAACCGGTCTCCAAATAATCCCAATGTATGGTGAAATGATTCCCTGATGACAATCCGATTCACAACAGTGTGGCGGGATCTGGGCAGCTCTCTGGCGAGGGGATTTGGCGTGCAACCTTATTCTCCACAAGGGTTTCTGCCTGAACGGTAATTGACTATGTTGAACCAATGGGGTACCCCAGCGGTAAGAGATCCTCCTCCACTTCTCAAGTTGACCTGGGTGGGTGTGCCGAAGCGAGACGATCTAGGAGGACCCAAACCGACACTAGAAGGTTTTCGCCCCGAAGAGCGAGGTTGATGTACGCCTCCTGGGTCAAAGTGGGGGACTAGCCCCAACCTTTCGCTTTGTTAGTATGTTTGTGCTTTGTGAAAAGGTTTGTTGGTGACGAAGATCCGTTCGGGCCCCACGGCGGATGCCAAATGTTGATGAATAATGGTCCGCTGATCTTAAGATCTGAGGTTTATCATGGAAGTGGAGAGAGAGGGTTGGTGCTCGAAGGGTTCTCGTCGGCGATGAAGGTGAAACCGTGGTTTTACATAGGTTTAGGCCCGTGGATGGGCAATAGCCCTACTTCCTTCCTACCCATCTTTATAGATGATCACAGAGGATTACATTTGTGTTTTCCTATCTACTGAGCTAGGGTGTGGAAATGAGCTCCCGTATATCTTCGTCCCCTTGGTGGGGATTGGTACCGCCCTTATATAGCTAGTCTTAGGTCGGTAGTTTGGTCCTGATTTTCCAGGGATATGATACAATCAGGTTATCCTGCAGTTACGAGGTACAAACCTCCCGCTATCGTAGAATTCCTAAAGAAGTGCTCCTGATCTTATTCCTTACGACCAAGGGTGATGCCACCGTAGGGGCAGGTATGGGTGGCTGCCCCGGGTAGCCGTGTAATGTGTTTCCTAGGTGGCCAAATCCAACACCGATTCGTTTTGAAAGAGGAGGCAAACAACGTGACGACATAGAGATATGAAATAGGAAAACCATTCGTTTTAAACGTGGGCTAGCACTTACAGAAAAAATGCCTAGAACCAGCCCAAATTAGATAGCCTAGAACTGTCGAGCAAGTAGCAGGCAATCCCAAAAATCCGCAATCATGCGTAGCTCCGGCTCGCCGGACACCAGGCACCTGACGAATGGGAAAACAATAAATAGCCCCCCGCTTGGCCTGCGTGGGTGGCAGCAGCGGCAGTGGCACGGCATCGAGCTTGCGCAAACGGGAAGTTGCAGTTTGCAAGGGCAGCAAGCGCGACCAACAGGTATACCCAGTCAAATTCATTTTTTTTCTCATATGAACCTTAAATTTATGGTCTTGTGGGCAATTATTGAACCTGGTGATGATGTAATGTAGGGAATCTATAAGAAAATGAAACCAATTGCTGCTTAATTTGGAACTCCCCCAATTACCGAACCTTAATTGTCTAATGAAGCCTCTGATGCAAACATTTTATGAGCTCCTGTTCCTGAACCTGCAGTGTGTAATGAGGGCTCTCGTGATAACATTTTGCAAACTTCTATTCAAGGATTTAGTCAAGCTGATATTCAACCTGATTCCGGTCTCTAGAACAAATTAGAAATTATTCTACTCCAGAAATTAAAGACGCAGTGATGAGGAACACTAGAGAGGAAAAAAATCGCATGTCAGATTTGTTTGGCTACGTCTAGATGCTTCCACTCTAGTGTAGTACTTCTTTTCTTTTCTACCATACCTACTGATTTCTAGAGTCTTCTAGTTGTGAGTAGCTATGAGTAGAATGGTGAAACTTAAATAATGTTTTCTAGAGTATTCCAGCTATAAGTAGAAGTATGTGAAGGCTTCCCAAAGCCCTATAAATAGAGGTCCTCACCTCTACTTTGTACCCAGACTACTTACCCCACTACCTATAATAGAACTTGGTGTTCTTATCTAAGATCTTGGAGTAGATCTTGTGCTCTAGGAGTTCTGGATTGAACTCCTGCTGCCATATTGGCCTACATTCGTCTCTAGAGTGATATCTAGCGCAGCACGTTGAAGTTGTTCCTTCAACACTTGTGCTGTACACATTGTAGCAGCAAGGTGGAGTTAGCTCCTCCACAACCTTGTGCTGCTTCATGCAGCGAGGAGGGAATATTTGTCGAGAATTGGGAATGTTTGTATTTTGTGCTTTTTTGTGGTTACATCACCTAGTTGTCGAGAGTCTTGAACTATTTTGAACCATTAGTTATGTTAATTTTTTAGTACATCTAGCTTTGTATTTGAGTTTTATGAGTTTTGGTTGAGAGGACTTGCATTTGCATGTTAAAATGTTCAGACCTTAAATGTGGGGCACTAATAAGTTCAATTCCTGGATCTGTCACTGCTTAGAAGTGCATATTCGAGCATAGTGGGGCGCAAGGCTCGGGGCCCCTTAGCCACTCGGGCGGGTAATATGGTTCGGGTGTGCCCGTTAGGGGTGAGCATAAAAACCGAAAAACCGAACACCGGACCGAAGCCGAAACCGAAAAAACCGAAATTTCGGTTTTTGTCAATAATACAGGAAATTTTGGTTTCTGCTTGTACTAACCGAACTAAGTTCGGTTGGTTTGGTTTCTAATGCGGTTAACCGAAACAAAACCGAACACTACGTGTACGTGAGACACATAGAGTCAACGCAGATGCAAGGCTGGCGTGAAGCGACGGCGCTGTCCTTCTCGCCTCGATGTTGCTTTTTTTATAGGGCAAGGCCTCGACGTTGCTACTGGACCAAGCCAGCCAGCCACTAGCCCATGTGCGTGCCCACTAGCAAACTTGGACGTTGTTAAAAATATGCAAACTTTCTTTGACCATGGGCCGACCACGTGCATGCATGCTTAGTCCGCATGTGAATAGACAACCAGAGACACCTTATTCCTTTAGTCCCACCTCGCCTGGCTGAAGACAGGAGGCAAATTTTCTTGGCTATAAGAGTGTGCCGCTGGCACAAATGCTTGAAGCAAATTTGTTCGGTGTAAACCGAGAAACTGAACCGAATATTTGGTTAACCGAATTTTCGGTTAGTTATTTTGGGCTATCATTTTTGGTTTTTGGTTTTGCTAACCGAATTTGTGAAATAACCGAATGGTAGAAACCGAATTTTCGGTTTATACCGAATGCCCAGCCCTAGCGCCCGTACCGCCTCTATCTGAACGGGTATCCATACTGACAACGATCTCTTTGCCACCGAGGTGACCAGCGACAAGGAGTGCATGCTACAGGCGTTGACTTGTATGGTTGTCGTGCGCTGAGGGCTTGTCCAGAGCTCCCTTGTCGAATTCCCAAAGTCGCTAGACGAGATGAGGATTTCTCCTCCTTTCGCCTCTCACCCGCGGTCACCTCTGAATCTGGCTCGCCGTCAGACTCTCGGCAGTATCCATGAGCGCCTAGAAGCGGCTGCACTAACCCACACCCCTAGTGAAGGTCGAGGAGGTGAGACTCCGGTGAGGCAGCGACCCCGATTGAACTCGGCGGAATAACCTTGCCAGCTGCGAGAGCGTGTCGGTACAAGAGTGAAAGCCATCTGTCAAAAAGACAAAGTACCTTTCTTCATCGTGCATTTTCTTTTCTTATGCCAAGATTGTGCACTTTTTTATATTTCAGCTTTCCTTTTGTGTGCGTCTCGATTGGCCTCACCATTGGGAAGATTCCCACCGTTGGAGTTGTGTACAACCCCATCATGAATGAGGTAAATATTGTTACTCTATGTAATTTTTCCTTGTTTTATTTGAGGATCGGTGCAATATAATCTGGGCAAAGGAACTCGGAAAGGTTTTGAGTCTGATTTTGTGTTTTTTCTTCAATTAGCTTTTCGCAGCTGTTCGTGGAAAAGGTGCTTTTCTCAATGGTTCTCCAATTAAAAGTAAGGACATTTTTGTTGATTAGGTCCTGATCTGTTGCGATTCAACAGAAGAAGCAAGTCAAGATTACAGTCCCTTTTTCTGATTGCCCGCGTGTGTTAATTTCAATATACACCTCTCATGTGCAGCATCGCCTCAAAATGAGTTGGTGAAGGCTCTTATGGTGACAGAGGTAGGTGACAGACTGTCAAAGATTATCATTTCCATGTCATTCACACATTCAACTAGAGGGAATCATACCACACTCTGAAATAATTGATACTTTGCGGTACATAACTTTCTTTTTGATGCATAGTGTTTGAACTCTGTTGCTGGCTTAGCTGCTAACCCCTTTAAGATTTCATCAGTCATCAGAACAGTTTAGTTGTCATAAAATACTACAAGTAGTAAATCAGGGTTAGCTGATGTTTCGAAATTAAATACATGACTACTACTAGTTTTCTTTGGATTCTCCAGGTCCAACACCGACCTTAAAGTTTGACTGGGGGCACTAGAGTAGCCTCTTGCATGAATGAGCAGCAGTAATCTAGGACTTCTTTTCTTTTCCCTCTCATAAAGTTTAACCAGGGTCTTGCAATCCAAGTGCATGAATGAGCAGCAGTAATCTAGGACTTCCATTTTCTGAATCTTTTGATTCAGCCTAGTTGTGGAATCTTGAAGAAAGTAACAAATAATAGCAAAGTATTATGTGGGTGTCGAATGTATATATTTGGCAAAATAAATCAATTTCTGATAAGTGCAGCTGCACTTTTTAGTTATATGGAGTATAGACCAAAAAATGGGAAACAAGAAAACTTGATTCCTTTACCCAAGATGGCAAAAGGTGATTGGTCCATGCAAGGAAAATGACATGTGGTGTTCTGCGCTGATGCACATGCTGCACCCCCATGCTTGCATGTGAATATCAAACCTCTGTACTGTCATACTAATTCCTCTTTTCGATATTTCAAAATGCTATAACTTTTGAATTGAGCGTCGGAATTACAATCCGTTTTCTCTGCTGGACCTCTCGTGACGAGTTCTTCAAAACCAGATTCCATATCAGTATGTTCCGATGAACTTTTTCCAAAGCAACTTGGGTGCTACATGAAGCAACTTTTAGTTCTATAGGAAACAACTCGTGATGTTGCCTTCCATGGCGCTAGTTAGCCTAATGTCTGCACTAAATTGGCTACCACCCAAGTAGCTTAACTTTTATTCCTAAATTGCTTACCATTGAGTGCATTATGGTAAGTTGCTTATGTAATTTTCAGTATGGTAGGCCTACTTTTATAGTACTACATGCAACCATTAGCTATGTCAGGCAACTGAGCATCATAGGTAGGCAACTTCATAGTGTTGTAGACAACTTATTTTTCGATGTAGGCAACTTAGAAGCCATGGTAGGAAACTCATGGTACTCTAGGCAACTAATTAGCAATGGCAGGCAACTGAGCATCACCAGTAGACAACTTCATAAACTGTAAGAACTTAGTTTCCGAGGTAGGCAACTTAGAAACCATGACAAACAACTTCCACAGTATTTCAGGTGATCAATGAGCAATGTTATGTAACTTTCGCATTACTCCCTCCGTTCCACTTTATAGTGCGCATAAGTTTTCTAGCGTTTGTTAGAGTACGTAATGGGCCTAATGGCCTGGGCTAGCGGTATAGCCCGTTAGTCTTAGGGTTAATTAGAGATAAGGGTCGCTTGCTTAGGGGTCAAGTAAGCCTTGCTTGGGAGTCAAGTAAACCTCTCTATATAAAGAGAGGAGATGTATCAATCTAATGAAGCAAGAATTAAGAAGGAAATCCCCTTCCCTCTTGCCCGACCGTGGGTAAAAAGGCCCCCGGCCGGCCCTCTTGCGCCCTCCTTCTAGTAGCACCATAACAATTTGGTATCAGCTAGCTTCGGTTCGATCATGTCTTCACCGCCGCCCAACCCGTCTCTTCCGCTGCCGGTCACCTCGTCGCCTCCGACGACCACCACGACCGTCGCCCCGCTCCTGCCCGCGTCGGGATCCTCCGTCGCGCCCGCCCCCGTCGTCCTCACACCGGAGGTGTCCGGGGCGCTGCGGGGCCTAACACAGGCGGTCCAGGAGATCCGCATGTTCTTGGCTGGGTCCTACAGGCCGCACCCGGCTGCGCCGCCCATCACCGCCACCGTGCCACCGTGGCTGCCGTGGCAGCCGCCGCACCAGGCGGCCCCCGCCGTGCTCGCCGAGCTGCTGCAGCAGCCGCTGCAGCTGCCATCCAGTGCCCTGTCCTGGCTGCCGTGGCAGCCGCCGCACCAGGCGGCCTCCGCCGCGCTCGCCGGGCTGCTGCAGCAGCCCTGCAGCTGCCATCCACCGCCACCACCGCCCGTCATGGCTGCCGTGGCAGCCGCCGCACCAGGTGGCCTCCGCCGCGCTCACCGGGCCGCTGCAGCAGCTGTCATCCACCGCCACCACCGCCCCGCCCTGGCTGCAGTGGCAGCCACCGCTCCTGGCGATCTACGCCGCGCCCGGCGGTTCGTCGGAGCAGCCGCTGCAACTGCAGCAGCCATCGCCGGTCAGCTCCAGCCCCGCATCGACCGTGCCGACGGGAGTCCCGATCCACCAGATCAAGTTCCCGCCGTCGCCATCACCGCTTCCCCAGGGCGTCCCCATCCAGCAGATCAAGTTCCCGCCATCACCGTCACCGCTTCCAGCTTGGATCACTACTCGCCACGTGTCGGCGGCGGTGAGGCTGCAGGCTGTTACGCGCAGCCTCCTAGCGCGTCGGCGTGTGCGTGAGATGCGTGGTCTGCAGCTGCCGCTCCTCCCAGCTGCGCTTCGCTGCGCAAAGGACCTCGATCTCGTCCGCTGCGTCGGGGATCTTGGGCATGCTATTTTCCCCGCGGGCAGCAACCTCAAAGTCTGCAACATCGGCGGTTGTGGGGGCGCACCCCTCGTCATTCTCCATCGCAAGCCCTCCACTCTTCTCTGTGCGGTGCAGACCAACAACCGTCCGGCGGGGAGAAGGCAGGGTGTCACCGACAGGAGCGCACCGCGTAGCACCACTGCATTCTGCCGGCCGCCGCGAGAGCGCCTCTGCCGGTCGCTCTTGCGACCACTTCCAGGTGGCCATACACATGCACTCCTTTTGTCCAGATGGTGTTCATGGGATCCAGGTGGCTGTACACGTGCACGTCCGACGTGCGGATGGTGTCCACTTTTTGTTAAGGGTCCAAAATAAATCGTCCCAGTCCATTTCAGGTTGAGAGTAATAAAACAAGCCGAGATGTAAAAGGCTTGTTTTTAGGTGTTAGGTTTGTGTTGCGTCGAGTCATGGTTATAAGTTGGTTAGGCCTAGGCTGTAGTGTTAGAGTACGTAATGGGCCTAATGGCCTGGGCTGGCGGTATAGCCCGTTAGTCTTAGGGTTAATTAGAGATAAGGGTCGCTTGCTTAGGGGTCAAGTAAGCCTTGCTTGGGAGTCAAGTAAACCTCTCTATATAAAGAGAGGAGATGTATCAATCTAATGAAGCAAGAATTAAGAAGGAAATCCCCTTCCCTCTTGCCCGGCCGTGGGCAAAAAGGCCCCCGGCCGGCCCTCTTGCGCCCTCCTAGTAGAACCATAACAGCGTTATTCCACTATGTAGTGCATATAAGCAACTTTGTGCTCTTCTCGACGAAACTAAGCCCACAGCCGCACGGACGCCCACATCGCCTTTATCCCCTTCCTCTTGCACACAACACGCATCGCAGGCGGTCGGGACTCGGGATTGGACTAGTAGCGACGAGGGCCACACCATCCTCTTCTCTCCTCCGCGGCGACGAGGACCATGCCATCGCCTCCCGTTCCCCTGCTCCGGCTACGAGGAGCAACGGCCGAGACCATGACGGCTTGATCTTGGAGCGGACATGGCGGCGGCAGTGTCTGCGAGCGGCGGCAAGAAGTGCAAGTGCGAGTGCGAGCGGCGGCAAGAAGTGCAAGTGTGAGCTGTCTGCACCTAAGCTTGGGCAGCTCCACGAGGCTGCGGGGTTGCCTGCCTTCCTCGCCGTCTGTGCATGCCTCTCCGCCCGGCCGGATCCAAGAGATTGCGGTGGCGAGGCGGTCAGGGGCGTGGGCACTAGACCTGCGTCACCGTCGACCTATGTCCGCTACCGGTGTCTTCGGCATCTCCGCGTCCGCTGCCGGCGTCACCGTGTTTGCTGCTGCCTTCTCCGCGTCCTCCACTGGCGGCCGGCGTCCACCGCGTCCGACTTCCTCGTGTCCACCGCGGGCGGCCAGCAGCACCGTGTCCGCGATGGTGGCCGGCGTCCCGACTCTGCTTCTCAATGTCCATGGTCAGCATCACCACGTACACTGCCGACGGCCAGGAGCATTGCTTTTGCGGCCGACTTCTTCCCTTATGCCGCCGGCGGCCAGCGTCACCTCGCCTGCGGCCGGCTTCTTCCCTTCCGCCGCCGGTGTCCGACGTCACTGCGCCCGCGGCCGGCTTCTCCGCCGGTGGTCGGCGTCACCGCATCCCTGGCCTGCATGCCCACACCGGTGTTTGCTAGCTAGTTGAGTGTCTGCAAGGGCATGTGACGGACGAAGCAGGGTTATTCTCGTCCAAAGCTAGCCTCTAGCGCATGCATTGGTATTAGAGCCTGAATCTATGTGCACTAGATTTTGGAACGGAGGGAGTATTAGGTGACTAATGAGGGACGGTAGGTGACTTTCACAGTATTACCGAAAAAGGCTTTCTCCCCACTTTATATATAAAGCAAACCACCAGAGCCACAAGTTCCAACATACAAGCACACACCACACACGCACACAAGTAGCACACAGGCAAAGCACGACAAGATCCAGGTTCTGTTGAGGGCACAACTTGACAAGCCCTAAAGAGAGAAAAGAAGGGGACGCAAAGGGCCAGTGCCTAGCCATAGGCATTGCCGCAGCGAGTCCGAGGGACTAATCCGGCTCCGGAGGTGGTGGGGAAAGCGGCGGAGCCAAGCGGAAGGCCAACACAGGAAGATCTGCAATGAAGATGTCGATGGCGTCCCGATCCTGTGGGCGGGTAAGCGGCCGCCAAAGCTGCAAGTAACCACATATTTAGAAAATCGTGTCAGTAGATCGTCGAAGAGTTGCACACTGAATCACAAGCTTATTGCGAACTGTCCATAGCGTCCACATGAGAACCCTAGTACCCAAGCGCCTAGTGTGGCGGGACTGCATCGTGGAAGCCTGGAGTTCCACGAAGAGGCCAGGGAAGTTGGTATTGCACCAATGGCCACCAACCACCTTGCGGAAGCAGCTCCAAAGGAATTGCGCAGACACGCAGGTGAAGAAGATGTGATTAGAGTCCTTAGCAATCCCACATAACGGGCAGACGCCGTCTCCAAGGCCGTTGCGCTTGAGTACCTCGGCCACTAATTAGCAACGGTAGGCAAGTTAGAAGCCATGGCAGGGAACTTTCACAATACTATAGGCAACTAATTAGCAATGGCAGGCAACTGAGCGTCACCGCTAGACGACTTCATAAACTATAAGAACTTAGCTTCTGAGGTAGGCAACTTCGAAACCATGGTAGGTAACTTTCATAGTATTTCAGGCGACTAATTTTCAACATGTTGCTTCCTATAGCACTAAATTTATTTTTGAAAAAATTTCTTGTCAAAGCATACCCATATGGGATCTACTCCCTTATATTATGGGACGGAGGGAGTAGTTTCCAAAAGCTTGTCGCGAAAAACCTAATGGTGAAAACGGACCACAATTCCGTTTAAAAGGTATAGCATTTGGAATTTGTCAAAAAACAAAATAATTGACATGCGGCGGGCTGAGGGGTTTACACCGGGAGAGGGAATCTTTTTTATGTTGGGGAACCACGTGGGGGTAAAATAGAGAGAGACACGCTAGCTTAGAGGAAAAGTCTTGCACGGAAGTGCCCGGAGTGGCGACTGGCGGTGATATGCCGGCGACTGGCGCTATGCCGTCTTCCCCATCCCCCTGATCCTCTTCCCCTGGTATTTTACCCTCCTGATTTGCTCCTTCTCTTTGTCCCCAACCTGCTTTAGCTTTCCATCCCCTTCCCTGGGCTCTCGCGCTCCCTGTTTTTATCCCTGATTCCCGTCCTGTACCAATTCCTTTCTCCGCCCTTGCTGCCTTGTGGCTTTGTGCTGATTTCCACCCCTGGTACCATTCTCGTTTTTTTGGATCGGCTCCTACCATCCTCTCAGCTGATCTTTTGGGCGGATCAAACCTATCCTGGATTAGGGATTTCCCTTAGCCCTCTGTATCTGTTAAATACAGAGGGATGAGAGTGGTTCCTGCAGCTTCAGTTATCATTCAGCTGAATCAAGTTCAGAAAGGAGTGTGCTGTAGCAGTTGTGAAAGACAGACAACCGAAACAGCAATTAAACAACAATGAAGATAGTGGCCTGGAACTGCCGTGGTTGGACAATCACCCAGCAGTTCGAGGGCTTTTGGACGTCCAAAGGCGTGAGAATCATTCAGATATTTTAGTTCTGTCTGAAACCAAGTTGGACTAGAGGACCAAAGGGACACCTATTTTGAAGCAAAGAGCACATATAGATTGGTTGAAAAAGGGTGACTATAATACACAATTTTTTCGCAATTGTTGTTCTGAGAGGAAAAGGAGAAACAAAATCACTAAACTGCGTGATGACCACGGTAATTTTACTGTAGGTCAGGGGACTTTAAAGGATCATATTCATAATTTCTACAACTCCCTCTTCACTGCACAACCTGCTACAAACTGGCTGATTTGTTCCAACATGTGCAACCACGGGTTTCAGACTATATGAATGCTTCCCTCTGTCCTCCCTTCATTGAAAAAGAAATCTTTCAAGCTTTGCAAAATATCGAGGACCTAAAAGCTCCGGGCCCAGACGGGATGCCAACAATATTTTACAAGAGATTCTGGGATTTGGTTGGTGAGCAGGTCAAATGTGAGGTCCTGACAGTTCTAAATGGTGGCCCATCCCAGCTGAGTGGAATAGAACTACAGTCGTGCTAATTCCGAAGAGTAAAAATCTAGAAAGGATTAATGATTCTAGACCGATCAGTCTCTGTAACGTGCTATACAAAATTCTTTCCAAGGTTCTTACTACTAGACTGAAAGTCTTTCTCGGGGACATTATCTCGCAAAATCAAAGTGCCTTTGTTCCAGGTCGTTTAATCACTGACAATGTCCTAGTTGCTTATGAGATGTCTCAATTTATCAGTAACAAAAGAAATGGACAAGAGGGTTTCATGGCAATCAAACTTGATGTGAGTAGAGCATATGATAGAGTGGGATGGAATTTTCTTGAAGCAATGTTGATCAAGCTTGATTCCATAATAAGCGGGTCTCTTGATGAAATGTGTTAGATCAGCGACTTACAGAGTTAAAGTGAATGGTGATCATATACCCCTAATGGGTTCTGAGACAAGGGGACCCGCTTTCCCCCTCTCTTTCTGATCTGTGCTGAAGAATTTTCCTCCTTACTCCATATTGCCGAGGAACAAGGGCTGATTGAAGGCATTCAGATTTGTCCAGGAGCACCGAGCGTGTCACACTTGCTTTTTGCGGATGACTCCTTCCTCCTAAAGGCAGATTGGGACAATGCTTCTGAACTTTAATGTATCCTTGACCTGTATGAAGAATGCTGAGGACAAATTTTCAGCCCGAATTGTAATAATACGCAAAAGTTAGAAATTTATGGATCATTTTCATCTCTCTTGTGAGGGGCAAAATGAGAGGTACCTAAGGCTCCCAGTTCATATAGGCAAATCCAAAAAGTGAGTGTTCCAATATCTGAAGGGGAAAATTTGGTCTAGAATCCAAGGTTGGAAGGAGAAAGCACTGTCTAAAGCTGGAAAAGAAATTCTTATTAAGGAAGTGGCTCAGGCGATCCCAACTTATGTTATGTCATGCTTTGACATCACTAAAGGAATTTGTGAGATCTCTTCCATGGTATGTTGGTTTTGGTGGAGTCAAATGGAGAAAATAAATTACATTGGGTTGCTTGGGACAGATTATCTAAGCCGAAGAAGGATGGAGGTTTAGGTTTTAGAGATCTTTATTTCTTTAATATTGCTATGCTAGCAAGGCAAGCCTGGAGGATCCTTCTAACTCCCGAGTCCCTTTGCGCTCAACTTCTCAAGGCGAGATACTTTACTGTATGAGGATTTCTTGAAGGTCATGCCGAAGAATGGCATCTCTTGTTAGTCCAAACTACTGTGGTAGGGGTGTACTATGGGTGATAGGGGTTCTACCTTATATGTGGTAGCGGTCCTGATTTGGAGTGCTAAGGGTATTTTCCTAGTGGTAGGTGTCCTGCACTATGAGTGGTAGGAGTTCCCTGCTGGTGGTGCTATACGTGGTGCTATACTATACGTGCTAGGGGTGCCCAAACTAGTAGTACTCACTCTCTCTCTCACACACACACACACGTACACTTGCACAAGTAGTACTAATTAAGCTTGAAGCTGAATATTTTTCTCTGAAGGAGTGGCTTCATTTACAACGCAGGATACAAGTCCTTTTATAGGACAATGAACCGACTATAGGCTGCACATTATGTGCACTACAAACTAGTAATAGTGTGTGAACATGGACTTCTAAGTCCAGCCACACTACTATCCTATCCTATCCTTACAGGCTCAATAAATGTCTGCCATCTTATCCTGCCAAGTGCAGGTTATCCTTGACCCTTGTGGTTGCTTGAAGAGTTTCCTTGGAGACTGAGTTGAAAACAACATTCTCCCCCTCAACCCTGTCGTCGGGGTTGGATGTTGACGATCCCGATCTTGTCGCGCAGCTCCTAGAACCGGACGCGACCAAGTGGCTTCATCAGGATGTCCGCCTTCTGCTCACCAGTCTTGATGAACTCCATGACCATCGTGCCCTTCTCGACACAGTCTCATATAAAGTGGTATTGGAGATCGTTGTGCTTGCTATGGTCATGCAGCACCGGATTCTTGCAGAGGGAAATTGCTGACTTATTTTCGACGAAGATGAGTGCATGGGCGGTCTCTTGGTTCAACATCTCGCTGAGAAGACGAGCCAACTGCTGAGAAGACGAGGCAGCCAGATTCCCTGACATGCAGCTGTTGTTGCCGCGATGTACTCCGCCTCGCACGAAGAAGTCGCGACAACCTTCCGCCTGACCGATTGCCAGGAACTGCTCTCGAGGAAGAACAATATGCCAGAGGTGCTCTTCCTGGAGACAATGTCGCCAACGTGGTCGGAGTCGCTGTAGCCGACCAGGTTCTCACCGCCACCATGGCGATACACACATCCATGCGTGATCGTGCCTAAGATGTACCGGAGCAAGTGTTTGACGACAGCGAGATGATTGCTTGTCGGGGCTTCCATGAACCTGCTCAGGAACCCTACAGTGAACGAGATGTTCGGTCGGGTATGCATGAGATACCTAAGGCTAGATGCTGTGGTAGAACGTTGCGTCCACCGCTTCTCGGCGCTCTCTTTGTTGAGCTTGAGCTGTGCCTCCATCGAGGCTTGCACGACGTGGCATTCAAACATGCCAGCTCGCTCCAGAATCTTGGCGGCATAGGCCGTTTGCGTGATTGTCGTGCGACCACGCTCCTGGTTTACCCCTAACCCGAGGTAGTACCGGAGCAGCCCGAGGTCGCTCATGCTGCAGAGACGTTGCATCTCTCCCTTGAAGCGTTGAACCTCGCCGGGCTTTGCCTCGACGATGACCAGGTCGTTGACGTAGATGCCGACAGTGAGCAGTGTGTTCGCGGTGCCACACAAGTACACACTGTGCTCAGAAGCGTTGCGGGAGAACCCAAGTGCTGCGAGGCTTGCATCCAGCTTGGCGTTCCACGCTCTCGAGGCTTGCCTGAGACCCTACAAGGCCTTGTGTAGCTTGTACACGCCCTGCTCGCGTCCTTCGGTGATGAAACTAGGTGGCTAGGGGACGTAGACTTCCTCCTCGAGGTCGCTGTTGAGGAATGCCGACTTGACCTCCATATGGTGACCTTCCCAGCCTCAATGTGTCGCCAGGGCAAGGATCAGTCAAACGGACTCGAGCCTTGCTACGGGAGCGAAGACTTCCTCGAAGTCCACCCCTGCGCGTTGCGCATACCCTTTTGCAACGAGCCGGGTCTCTTGCTTGACGATGGGGCAATGCTCGTCCTTCTTTACTTTGAACAACGCTTGAGCCCAATAGCTCGATGCCCTACGGGTAGCATGGTGAGTGTCCAAGTAGCCATCTAGCATCGTGCGATGCCAGGAATCCTCGCGCTCTGCTTCAGCAAACGTGGTTGGCTCCTTGACGGCCATTAGATGCAACACCTCGTCGTCATCGAGATTCTCCGCCAATTGTGGTGGCTCGGCGAGGTCATCGACACGCTGGTATCAGTGTGGGACGCTGGCACTATCGTCAGCGTCGAACAAGTCCGATCGCACTGTTGGTGGAGTTGCAAACTGAACTGGCACAACCTCGCCTGAGGTGTCCGGGGTTGCTGACCGTGAGGTTGGTGTGCTTGCTGTGTTTGGAGCCACTGGGCTTGGGGCCGCAGTGCTCGGGGTTGCTCTGCTCGGGGTCTCCTTTGTGCCCGGGGTTGCTGCCCGAGCACCATCACTTGTGCACATTGTGTACTCCACGGTGAAGGAGCTGCTTGCTGGCGCCTCTCCTGGCGCTTCCCAGTTCCAACGTGCCTCCTTATCGAAGATGGTGCCGTGGGAGACGTGTACACGCTTCGTGACGGGGTTGTACGCCTTGGATCCCGTCCCGTAGCCCATGAACACCATAGGGGTGCTCCTGTCGTCGAGCTTCTTTAGCTGTGGGTGCGTCGTCTTGACGTGCCCAACACAGCCAAAGGTTCGAAGGAAGCACACATCAGGCTTCCTCCTGTACCACACCTCGTAAGGCATCTTGCCGTCGACGCTCCTTGTGAAGGAGCGGTTGAGGATGAAGACAGTCGTGAGATAACGTTGCACCTACTTTGCTTCGAGCATGCAACGTGCCATCTCAAGCACCGTCTGGTTCCTCCGCTCGACGACGCCGTTCTGCTACGGCGAGTAGGGGGCCGTGAGATAACGTTGCACCACTTTGTCGTCGCAGTGCTTGTAGAACGTGGCAGATGTGAACTCGCCACCACGGTCCGTGCGCAACACGCGCAGCTTGTGGCCGCACACAATCTTTCTTGCCGCTTGCTGCTTGACGATGCCTCACTCCACCTCGTTCTTGGAGGCGTGGAGTATCACCCACATGAACCTGCCGTAGTCGTCGACGAGCAACAGGATGTAGCGACGCCTGCCAGGCGTTGCCGGGGTGATCGAGCCGCGGAGGTCCCTGTGGACCAACTCCAGGGGCTTCTTCGCCCTGTACCTTTCTTTCTTAGGGAAGGGTAGACGCTGTTGCTTCCCGGCAAGACATGCATCACACAGTTCGTCGGCGTGCATGATGTGCGATAGCCCACGCACGAGTCCACCACGAGCCACCTTTTGCAGCTCGTCGAAGTGTCGGTGTCCGAGCCGAGCATGCCAATACCAAGCGTCGGAAACATGGCCCACGGTGAGGCACAAGGTTGTACGGGGCAAAGAAGAACTTGTACAGGGGATTTGGTCCTCAGGTTACCTCGATGAGCAAGCGCCCGTCCTTGTCTCGCACGGAGAGCACTCGCTCCCACGATGGATGTTGATGTCGTACCAGCTCTCGTCGAGCTGGCCGACGCTCACAATGCTGCTCTTGAGCACTGGGATGAAGAAGACGTTCGTGAACGCCCTATGGTAAGCCCCGTTGTTGGCGAAGACGACGGTCCCGCGTCCATGGATGTCCACCATGGAGCCATGCCCAGGCCGCGCCTTTCCGGTGATCGAGTGGTCCAGCTCCGCGAACACGTCGACCGAACCAGTCATGTGGTTCGTGGCGCCGGTATCAAGGAACCAACCCTCGCTGCGCTTGTCTCCTACAAGCGCGGGTGTGGTCACAGCTTTCTCCTCATTGAGGAAGATGTAGCCGCACGCACACGCCGTTGTCAGGGAGCCATCTCCCGCCAACCTGGTGGACCCAAACACTTGGTTTTCGGGGTATGGCCGACCTGATGCGCCGTGTTGTCTTGCATGGACTTGGCAGGACCCGACGTTGTCGGAGCCGCGGTTGCCGGGGTGTAGCTTCCCCACGCTTGTGCCTTCATTGCCTCCCAGTCGATAGGCCCTGAGAACAATATTCTTTGGGCAATTCCTACCACTATAGAGATGGATTCTGCTGACAAGCTCCGTGCCGCCTGCATGGACTCGACGGTTGCCGGGACCGTGGTCGCGCGAGGCGTTGTGCCCTCCTGCACGGTTTGGGCGCAGGCCAACATCGTTGCTGGCTCACCATCTACGTCAGCTTGGACGAGGTTTGCCTTGGCTGCGGCAGCCTTGTCAGCTATCCTCTTGCGGCAATCGTGGGCCCAATTGATGCTGCAATATCGGCAGTTGTCCCGATCGTCGCTGCCATCACCTCGTCCAGCCCCGCCACGCTGTTAGGGCTGGCCTGGCTTGCGCCCGCGGTTGCCGCCACCACTTTGGGTGCGATCGCCGCCTCTGCCCGTGCCCCCTCCGCTGCCATCACCTTCAAAGGAAGGACGAAGTCGTCGAGAATCGGCGCGTCATCATATATGGGACCTAACACCAAATGAGAAGACACATTAGAGGTAGAGGTCAAGTCGTTAGTGTTGAAAGTGGCCTCACATGACCTATCAACTATCTCATTCTTTCTATGTGTTGGTTCACTCACTCCCTTAAGGTAGGTGCACTCAATCTCACGTATGGTGGAGTCACTCATCTCACTCAAGTGGTGGGGGTTGTGGCTCTCCTCACATGGGAATTGTGGCAACACATCATATATGGGGCTAGTGGTGAAGTCACTCTCGCTCTCAATATGGTGGCTAAAGTCACTCAAGTCATCATATGTCGTCGTGGTCGAAGGGAAAATCCCATGCTCAACCATCTCGTTGTCCTCGCCGTGGATGAAGGCCAAAGATGGCACATCATCACTCTCGCCTTCTAAGATGGAAGCATCATCCTTGCTCGTCACCATGTCGCTCGCCTTCAAAGCTTGGTCCTCAAATGGCTCCGTAGTCATAGTCGTCGCCGCACCGTCTTGAAAAAGAGTCGAAGTAGACTCGGCACCATCAATGCCACAAAGAGGGATGGCGGTGAAGTCAAACTTGGGAGCATCGTCTTGGAGCTCGTCGGGCTTGGACATCGTGGTGGTACTAGCCTCATGCTCGTTCTCATGGAGTTTGGTCGTCACGAAATGAGTTTGGGGTGGAGAAGCTTTGGCCTTCATGAGTTCTTCTTCCGCCTTGAGAGCACCAATGTAGTTGTCGTCGAGGGACTTGTAGTTCTCGAGGAAGATCGTCTTGGAGATGTCGTTGTGCAATCCCATCATGAAGTGGAACTTAATCGAAATGGGGTCGTCCACGCCGGCTCGTCGCAAGGCTTTCTTCATCTCCTTGAAGTACTCATCGATGGACTTGGATCCTTGGATGGTGTTCTCCAATTGGCGTTGAAGTTGTTCCGTGTAGGTTGGAGGCACGAACTCTCGCCGCAAAGCTCTCTTCGTCTTGGGCCAACTCATGTTGTAGGTCTCCGAAGGTATGTGAAGCCACCATGTGACGCGTAGTCGTGGAAGTTTCTTGTGACGCACTTCACTTGATCTTCGGGAGGAACTTGATGTAGCTTGAGGTAGTCGTCCATCAAACGCTCCCACTCGAGATACTCCTCGGGTTCTAGAGTCCCATAAAAAGGAATCTTGTGGTCGGTGTCAAGGTCGTAGTAGCTCGTGGAAGTCGCGGACTTGAGCTTGGGAAGCTTCTCTTGAGCGTAGTCTTGAGGTCCTTGTTGGCGAAGATGCCGTATATCCGAAGGCGAAGATGCCTTGAAGTCGCTTGACGAAGATGCCAAGGGAGATGGTGAAGTCGTTGAGCGGTTGTTGGTGTTGAGCTCTTGACGTTCACGTCCTTGTTGGTGATGGTGTCGATGCCGATGTGATTTTGTCGGAGATGGTAGCTCGGAGGCATGTGCTCTTGAGAGTCTTCTCGAAGATGAGGAAGATCGCTTGTAGGACTTGATGAGGGCTTTGATCTCCTCCATTTGAGCTTGCATCTTGGCGTCGTTGGAGTTGTTCGTGGTATCGAACTCGTCGTTGTTGTTGTAGACCGAAGATGAAATGCCTTGCCTATCCATCACAAGACTCGAGCAAATATGAGTGGGAGAAAGAGAAGAACTATACCAAATGTAACTTGACCGATGTTGAAGATGGATCAATGATCACTCAATGATGTAACAAGGAAATAGCACAATTGGTACAAATTCTTGTCGGTTTCTCACACCTACATAAAATAAGGCTTATGGTGGAGCTCGGTGAGGATAGTGGCACAAAAATTTGATGCAAAATGTTAGCAAGAGTCAATAATGTTGAAAGAGATTCACAAATTCGCAAGTGAAACAAGTAGACCAATAGCAATATGTGGCACACGGAAACGCACACACGGATAAATAAATGGGGTCGTGCAACCAAGGAATGAGCACAAAATGTGGAATCCACGAAAAACGCTCGTGTTGCACAACTGAAGAGTGACACTAACACGATTGCTCAATAGGCGGATACGACACTTGTGCACAACCTATAAGATGCAAAATGGATAACTTTCTATCCCAAGTATGCTATGTATGTATGGTTCCCGGTGTTTCTCACAAGGTGCAAGATGATCTTATATGCAATGTGGTATGATGCTATGGCACTTGCTTACAAGCTTCTTTGCTCTTTCTCTTTCGCTTAAAAGCTTTTTTTTTGTATGGCCACTTTGCGAAATGCACAAACCAAGATAGTAATTGGGTATATACGGGAACAAACTTGTGGCACAAGGGATGATATGATACCAATATGATATGGTATGTATGCAATGGAAGGTGTAGCTCGATGATCACTAATGTGCACAAGTAACGTTGCCGGCAATACTCAAATGGCTAGTCTCGATAGGCAAGTGACGCAAAATGGGCTAGGGGTTAACAATGCAATGGCAAGGGAATATACAATGGAGGGATACCACGATACCGAGATGATATGGAGGTTACCGTCCTTGGCGATGATAAATGGCGGTGATCTTGATGGAGATACCAAGATGATGGAGACTCGTCCCTAAGTAGCCGAAACACCTTAGGAAACGGAAAAACTGCGAACTCAAAATCTCAAATGTCAAATGTCAAATGGTGGTAGCGGGAATGCGGTGGTGGTTGCGGAAGCTCAATGGGATTGTGGAAATGCAATGATGGGTTGTGAAGTACGCAATGCAGAAGTGGAGGGTAAGGTGGTGTACTATACACGATGTCGAAGTTGAGGTCACCGTCCCTAAGTAGCCGAAACACCTTAGGAGACACAACACACAACTCAAATAAGGTTAAACAAAATTTGGTTATGTTGGGTGGTGGAAGTGTATGGTGGGCAAGGTTATGCGGAAGTGGTGGTGGTGGTTGATGAGGAAGCAACCGTCCCTAAGTAGCCGAAACACCTTAGGAGGCTCGAATCACTACTCAAGCAACCACATATGCAATGGGGATCAAGATGGGTTAGGTTGCGGAAGTCGGTGGTGGTGTAGCGGATGATGTGGTGGAAGCCCTAGGCAAAGATGCCAAAATTCACAAAATTTGATGAAGTCAAAAGATGTTGGTGGTATTTTTGTGGGAAGAGGGATGTCACGAGCTTCAAAACGAGCTAAAGAACGTCAAAATCGGAGTTCGGATGAATTAATTATGGCCGAAACAAAAATCAGCCGAAGTTGATATCTACAGGTAGCGGATGTCCGGAAATGGACGGATGTCCGGTCGCCGGACATCCGGTTGGGTCGGAAATTCGCTAATTTCAGCTCAGGTTAGGGGTTCCGGTTGTCCGGTAAGGTTGGACGTCCGGTGGTTCCTGCGGCTCCGGACGTCCGGTAAAGTGACGGTCGTCCGGTGGGTCTGGGTCAACGCGGGATTTGAGATCCGGGGCGCGACTTTGGGCGGAAAATGGAGATTTTGGGGTCAAAATTGATGAGATTTCGTGGGTGAAAGATGGGGAAACTTGGGGAGATGCTAGGTCCACTTGAAACCAAGCAAATCTATGGATCAAATCCAACAAAACTTCGTCAAACTAACAAATCACAAAAAATTTCGGGGCTATTTTTGGTGGGGATTTTCGAATTTAAGGAAGAACACAACAAAATTAGCCTAGAAAACAACGAGGGGAGGCTTCGAAATCATGATCAACGTGGCTCATGATACCAAGATGATGTAGGGTAGGAACCCTAAGGACCGATCTTTCACGAAAAGAACGGATCCCGCGAAGAACATGAAGAACACGAGGGGAAACATGAGAGAATCACTCAAACCAACAAGAACGATCACACATGTGCTAAATCCTCGAAACACAAAGAGATACATGATCCAAATCCAATAAGGGACAAGGGGATCACACATGTAGCCGGTTCTTCTCCGTGAGGAGGTCTTGAATCCACAAGGGGATCTTCCCGTAAAGGGGTCTTGAATCCAAGGTGGATCTTCTTCGAAGAGGGGCCGCGGTCTCTCTCAAGGAGTAGATCCGATATGGATGAGCGAAGCTCTATCTCACAAATGAGCTAACACAATGCTAACCCTAACTAGGAGGAGGTGGAGGAGTATATATAGTCTAGGTCCACGAAGGGGTAAGTGGGAGAGGGATACATGGGCCTCAGGCCCGATCTCTGTACGCAGACAGGTACCGGACGTCCGCTGGGGACCAGTCGTCCGGTGGCTCGTGGGCTTCCGGACGTCCGGTAGTCGTCGGACTTCCGCTCAATTTGGCTCGGTTGAGGTGGCACCGGACGTCCGGTAGCTGGCGGTCGTCCGGTCGCCGGTTGTTCGGTGTCGTCGGTCTTCCGCTGAATGGGCTCGGGTGTAGATGTGCCGGTCGTCCGGTGGGGGCTGGACGTCCGCTCGCTGGGAGGGGCCGATCGTCTAGTGTCGTTCGGACGTCCGCTCGCTGGAGCTTCTTCGGCAGCTCTTCTTCTTGCGTCTTCGTTTCCACGCTTCCCTCGCGGATGGTGTAGTTGTACACTTGCGCTCGCACTCCTCGTCGTCTGTAGCGTTCCGACAATACCTATGCATGCACACGAGTGGAGAAGTAGTATACCATCCTCGAAGGGGTCAAGTGAACACGCGTAAAGGAGATGATTCACCTTTATGTATGTGAAGTGGATGTCGAACGTGTCACTTGTCAAACGGACTTTTGACATGGTGATGTCCGTGGAATGCTTCGCATCAGAGCGCGTGAGCATCGGGAAGCTGATGGGCACAGTACCGCTGCCTGCGGTCTCGCGCACGATCTCCCTAACCACGACCTCACCACTATGGCCGCGCCTAGACTGGCTGCGCCCTCACCGCTCCTCCGGAGGCGGCGACTGGGAGTCGTCCTGTGATGGCTGCGACCTGGAACCACCCGAGGTGGTGCGCTGCTACGTGCGTGCATGGCCGAGGCCGGTGCTGTGTGTGAGCCCGGTATAAAAACCCCACTGTGTACTGGTGTAAAGTGTGCCAGTATGTGCCGAGCAAAGTGAGAGGGGCCTAAGGAAGATGTAGTCTCCGTCGGGACCGTGGTGTGCGCCCGGTCGTTGTGAGTTTTTCTGGGTTGTGCTGCGTGTGTGCATGTGTATCTTTATATATGTGTTTGAGGGAGTTGAGTTGAATAGAAGCCAACATGTAGGTAGTTCGTTCGTCGCCATAACCAAGTGTGTTTTGTTCATCTTCTACCTCCGCTTGGTGTTGCTCGCCGGAGGGCTTGTCTCAACATTTGATATTAGAGCTTGGTTGTCTTTGGTGTTGTTCGGCGTTCACCGGTGGCTGCGTGATGGAGCTTCGGACCATGTGTCGGCCTGAGGAAATGCGTGGTGTTGCGGCTGTCACCGGTATGTGTTGCCGGAGCCGGAGGAGATGGCATATGTCACCGCAACTGAACACGAGGAAGACGACGTATGTCGCCTGAACGTCGGGTATGTGTCGCCGGTGAAGAAGAAGCTCAGAGTGTGTCGTCGAGGAAGAGGGTGGAGGCCGTAGCAGCGGCCATGATGACGACGACGACGACGACCGCGAGCTTGTGATTTAGGAGGAGATTGTTAGAAATAAATCATGACTCGCCACGGTGATTAGTCGTGTGTGTCACGATGGTGTGCAGCAGTAGCAAACAGGCCGTGCCGATCCGTTGGGCAGGCCGCGTCCTGCGCGTTGTGCGCGTCACGGGCATGGTCGTGCATGCGGATCGCATGCGCTCGTGCAGCGGATCCGTAGAATGCGTGCATGTGTTGAGCTAGCTAGCCAAGTCGAGTGCGTATGCATCGGATGCTACTGTTGTGCTAGTGCCGAGCGTAGTGTACATGTAGGTAGAGATTGGTTAGTGCATGTGCGGGTTAGTTAGGATAAGGTTGCATGGCTACGTGCGTGCGTGGCCGAGTGGAGCGGCCGGTGCTGTGTGTGTGAGCCTGGTATAAAAACCCCACTGTGTACTGGTGTAAAGTGTTCCGATATGTGCCGAGCCAAGTGAGAGGGGCCTAAAGAAGATGTAGTCTCCGCCGGAACCGTGGTGTGTGCCCGGTCGACGTGAGAATTCTTCCGGGTTGTGCTGCGTGTGTGCGTGTGTACCTCTATGTATGTGTTTGAAGGAGTTGAGTTGAATAGAGGCCAACATACAGGCCGTTCGTCGGCCGGGGCGTTCGTCGCCATAACCAAGTGTGTTTGGTTCATCTTCTTCTACCTCTGTCTGGCGCTGCTCGCCGGAGGGCTACTAGGCGTTTGTTGCCGGAGGGTTTGTCCCAACACTTTCCTTCTACACCGGCCATGGCTATCGGAACGAGGCTTTAATGCCAAATTGTTAGCCCAAACTATTGTGGTAGGTGTGTATAATGGGTGGTAGGGGCTCTACCTTATATGTGGTAGGAGTCCTAATTTGGAGTGCTAACGGTATTTTCCTAGTGGTAGGGGTGCCCAAACTAGTAGTACCCACTCTCTCTCACACACACACGTAAACTTGCACAAGTAGTACTTGTTAGGAAGTATTAGTATTGGTCTAGGAACCCTTATTAGTCTATGTTTACTTTTCTTGCCCCTTGGACCTTCAATAGAGATAAGTTATTTTCCTAACATGGTATCAGAGTTAAGAGGTCTTAAGTTCAAGACCCGGCTGGTGCAATTAAATTGCAGCCCACTTTCTGTCCATGTTAAGGTCCGGGGGAGCCACACGTGAGGGGTGTGTTGACGTATAAATGTATTGCCTAGTCTCTTCATCAGATTTTGGTTGCATTGGCTAGAGCATGCGGCGCTTAGTCTAGTTTTTGGTGTGTTTTGCTGATGCGTCCTACAACCCTCCTAGTTTGTTCCTTCTAAAAAAACGTCCAATGTCTTCTGCATACATGATGGCTTTTGCATCTTTGTCTCGTGTGTGCTTCCTAACTTCTTGCTCTATATTTTCCGCTGCATCTACCAAATCCGTTGATATTTTGTGTTTTTCATGTCATGCGAGCCTGCCAAACTTTTGTCCGCGAGCCTTTTTCTGGACATTGTCCTCTCTGTAGGATTTCTATGGCCTCTCTTTGCATTGTTGATCTAAGCCCATTCTCTTGGAGCTTCTTTCGCCGTCGGTTTTCATGGGCCATGATTCTTTAAGCAATGTTTCATTCTCTTGATGTGTCATCTTCTTTTGACAACCCATCTTCTCTTGTATCTTCTATTGATGCGGTGTCTTCCTCTGATGTGCCATCTCTTCGTTATCCCCTTTGGCGACTCGACAGGTTTTGAAGACTCTTCTATGACGACACTCTCAAGGCGTGGATTTGGATTATCATCTTTTTCTAGTATTACACTTCTTCAAATGTAATGCTATTGCATACTGCATTTGAGGGGGGGTGTTAGGAAGTATTAGTATTGGTCTAGGAGCCCTTATTTTAGTCTGTGTT
>NC_041386.1:372920854-372938894 GCF_002162155.2 Triticum dicoccoides
AGGTCATAAGACAAGAAAATTTGCAGTTTATGTGTATTTTAGACTATGTTTTTACGTTTGTAATTTTACATAACATAAAATATTTTTTACGGCGATTATATATTTTCTTATGGTCCCTTTTTGCGTCGGAAATAAGACAAAACTTACGGAACGTAAAATTACGATGCATTGATGGTAAAATAGAGGGGGGAGGGGGGTGTGAAGAATAACTATTTCTCACCCAGGGTGACGAATAGCGCGACCCTATATATATATATATATATATATATATATATAGAGAGAGAGAGAGAGAGAGAGAGAAGTTGCTTTCCTAACAGTACTAAGCTTGAAGTTGAATATTTTTCTCTGAAGGAGTGGCTTCATTTACAACGGAGGATACAAGTCTTTTATATAGGACAAAGAACCGACTATAGGCTGCACATTACGTGCACTACAAACTAGTAATAGTGTGTGAACATGGACTTCTAAGTCCAGCCACACTGCTATCCTATCCTAGCCTTACAGGCTCAATAAATGCCTGCCATCTTATCCTGCCAAGTGCAGGTTATCCTTGACCCTTGTGGTTGCTTGGAGAAGAGTTTCCTTGGAGATTGGGTTGAAAACAACATCTCTTACACTTGGAGGAGTATTCTCAAAGGTTGCGATCTTATCAAATAAGGCTTGATATGGCGTATAAATGGCCAAAACGTTAATATCTGGGAAGATCCATGGTACCAAGAGGGATTACTAGAAGACCTAGTAGTACAGTTAGAGGCCAAATTTTACTTCAGAAGGTCTGTGATCTGATCGACCCTATTTCTGGACAGTGGGACCAAGATCTTGTTCAACAAGTATTCAATGCTGATGTTGGCCCTCATATTCTGAGTATTCCAATTAAGGAGGGATTTGATGATCTTCCAGCTTGGCATCCCGATCCGAAAGGTAACTTTTCGGTTCGTTCAGCTTACAAACTCAAAAGCTTACAAACTCAAACTTCAGTTGGATGATGTTGCTGCAGGTCAAACATCAACTTGCACTGTAGCAGATCCGACAACAAGCACTGCAATGGTTTGGACCAAGCTTTAGAGTTTGAGAATGCCTAGGAAAATCATCATGTTCCTTTGGAGATTGAGTCACGACACCCTTCCTGTCCGGTTAAATCTTAAACGTCGTGGAATTGACCTGGATACCATTTGCCTGATGTGCAAACACCTCGACGAGGATGGTGGCCATGCCTTCCTCAAATGTAAATTTGCGAAGGCCGTTTGGCGTGAAGCTAACCAAGAGCATGTAAGGGGATTGGTGCTCAGTTGCACTGATGCAAAACAATCAGTCGAAGTTCTGCTATGCTTGGAGAATGTGACATCCATGTTCTGCATTTGTTTGATGTGGAATTTGTGGAATGCTAGAAATGCTGTCAATAATGGTGATAGGTGCCCTTCAGCAGCGGCGGTCGTATCCTGTAGTGCTGTACAGGTTACAGAATTTTCTGAACACCTTCGTATACCTTCATGTTCGGTTGTAGCGCCTGCTGAGCGCTGGTCTAAGCCTCCTGATGATTTCCTAAAGATGAACACTTGTGGCACGTTCCTAAAAGATAACAGTACAGGAGGTTGGGGCTTTTGTGCAAGGGATGCTTCTGGAGATGTCATCGGTGCTGGTATGGGCCACATCCACTTCCTGAAGGATGCTTTGCATACAGACGATAGCTTGTCTGAAGGCGATTGAGTTCGCGACTGAAGTTGGGTTTGGGCGTATCATCATTGAAACAGACTCGACTGTGCTCGCTTGGGCTCTTCTTTCCAATGAATTGGATACTGCTTGTAACGGAGTTCTCTTTTGGGAGGCAAAATTTCTTCTTTTTACTAGCTTTATCGAGTTTAAGGT
This sequence comes from Triticum dicoccoides, assembly GCF_002162155.2. Lineage (NCBI taxonomy): Eukaryota > Viridiplantae > Streptophyta > Magnoliopsida > Poales > Poaceae > Triticum > Triticum dicoccoides. The sequence continues at coordinate 372,922,721 of NC_041386.1, forward strand.
GCTTGCGTGTAAGCGTGGCTGTAACTCAGTGGCGCATGTCCTGGCTACTCCATGGTGCCCATATGTCCCAGGGAGGTACCATGTATTATCTCTGGTGGCTAGCAATCTAGCTGCTTCTGTATGTTAATAATAAAGCCAGGTTACTGTTTAAAAAAACGTGGGGTTGGGGGCGGGGGGCCAGCCTTTTCCTTTTCAGTATGCAACTGACAAGGATATATTGAGAATTTTAGGTGTGTGCTCAGGTAGACTAGCCAGCCAACAGTCGCTGGTTAGACATGTGCAACCTATGAGCTAATGCTTTGTCGGTACACATACTTATATGACCATTCATGCATTTTCTTTAACTCTCCAATTGTAAATGAGATGAACAGAATTGTGTGTATCAAATCTGTCCATATCACATTGAATGGCTTTTAAATTGTTCTGCATCTTGAATTATCGTACTAGCAGAATGCATAAAATAATTGCTCATTTGTTGGCCTTCTTGTTAGAGTGGGAGAACGGCATAGAGTTACTGTTATCCGTTCCATATTAGTTTCAATACAGCACATGGTTCATTGGAGAAGCATAGTTTAAGCCCCTCGTACTTGATGACACAACATTTGCAGCTAGAGTATTTTTTGTTTTCTTTTAAGTGGCAATTGGGAATATGTAGCCACACATTGCACATTTTTCTTCACTAATAATTATATTGCACACGACAGCTGTAGTATTATGCCATGAAAACTTAAGTCTGGACGTTTTACTTTCAAAAGAATTCTACTGGAGTGTTCAACAAATAACCATATTAATTGAGCAGGTAGGGACCAAAAGAGACAAGCCCACTTTGGATGATACAACCAACAGAATTAATAAGTTACTATTCAAGGTAAACCCTGTAAAGTAACATTTTTATCGGAGTTATTTGTAGCATGTCAATATTCTAACGGGTTATTCATTTTTTTCAGATTAGATCTATACGTATGTGTGGCTCTTTGGCTCTAAACATGTGTGGAGTTGCTTGTGGTAGGCTAGATTTGTGTTATGAGATCGGTTTTGGTGGCCCCTGGTATGGTTACCAAATTATTAACGATAGTTTTACATGGAAAATATATAAACCAAAAGTCACATCTAATTGTTAAATTTTCCTCTAGGGATGTGGCTGCTGGAGCTTTGATTCTAAAGGAAGCTGGGGGTTTTGTTTTTGATCCGTAAGTTGTCAAATTTAGTCAAAACTATGTGGCTGGCTCTTGCTATCATAGTACATAATTTGATGAGATTTGGTTTTTCCATTTCTTGTTGTACATTTTCTTTCATTTTGACTTTCAGGAGCGGTGATGCGTTTGATCTGATGGCGCAAAGAATGGCAGGATCAAATGGCCACCTCAAGGATCAGTTCATCAAAGCATTGGTTGATGCAAGCTGAATAACTTATTTCTCGTTTCAAGTAGAATGTAAGATGGCCCCACCAATAAGTAATTAAGGACTAATTTTTGCGTAGTTCTAAGTGGACACTATATGCATATTTTGCAAACATGGCGGATCTAATGACATGTGGATATATTGCTCGTTTTATTGACCATGCAAGTAATGGTGTGATCAAACATTGGGGTATAGCTAGATGACCGTTGTGAACGACTGCAAGGGCGAATGGGAGGGCGATGCGCTTCACGACAGGCCTCTATGCTCGTTGTCGCCTTCCTGATGTAGGGTGGAATCCTAGGGGCAGATCTTTCACGATTTGGAGGGGGATTTCCGAAGAACATGGCAAACACACGAAGAATACAAGGGGGAAAATAAGAGGAAACACTCAAATAGATTGATACAATCACACATGCTAGATCCATGAACACAAAGAGAGATACATGATTCAAATCCAACAAAGGGGGATACAAGTAACTAGTTCTTCTCCAAGAGGTCTTGAATCCACTAGGGGATCTTCCCAGAAGTGGGGTCTTCCACTTGGGTGATCTTCTCCTAGAGGCCTCGGTCTCCAAAGGGAGTAGTATCAGGTGGATGAGCAATTCTCTATCTCTAGTATGAGCTAAACCAATGCTAACCTAATAAGAGGGAGGAGGAGTATATATAGTCTAGGTGGACGAAAGGGTACATGGGCCTTGGCCCTAGTCTTTATGCGTAGACAGGTGTTGGGCGTCCGGATGGTCTTGGACGTTTGGTGGCCTGCGAAGGTCCGGTCGTCCGGTGTTTCTGCTCTGGCCAAGCGTTGCCAAAAGTCCGGCGGGCGTACGGCGTTTGGGGCTCAGTCGTCCGGAGGTCTTCGGAATCTGTTAATTTCCCTTCTGTGATGTGACACCGGATGTCTGGAGCCGGTCGGTCGTTCGGACGCTGGGAGGTGTCGGATGTCCGGCCGCTGTAGCGTTTGTTGGCTGGGACTTGGGCTGGCCGGCTGGGGCTTCAGGCGTCGGACGTTCGGACTGGTTCGGTCGTCCGGTGGTTGTAGTTTTCATGGCAGCTCTTCTTCTTGGTTCTTGTACTTGGTGTGCTCGCCGTCTTGTTCGTTAGTTGTAGTTGCTCCGTGGCTTTCCTCTAAGTACCTGATCACACATAGGGTCTCCGCTTGAGGTAGTAGCCATGTCTCACATGTGGGGAGTGGTAGTTCGGAGAGGAGCGAGTTCACCTTAGTTTCAATAGCCTTTGCTCGAGCTCTAGTCATTGGTCCATGTGGTGTCGTAGGAGATGTAGATAAGTCCATGGGGATGACCGTAGGATGCTCCGCATCATCTCCCCCCTCCCTTGGGAAAGATCCAACCTCGGATCGAAAGTCTCATCACCATGGTAGGGAGAGAGATCCTTGATGTTGAAGATGTTGCTCACATTGTACCTGTCGCGTGGTAGGTCGATCTTGTATGCATTGTAGTTGTAGTGTGCTAGCACCTTGAAGGGTCCGTCGGCTCAAGGTAGAACCTTGAACTTGCATTCTTTGGGGAAGCAGTCATTGCGAAGGTGTAGCCACACAAGATCTCCGATGTTGAATATCATGGGGTTCTTGTTGGTGTTGATCTTGGTCGTGAGGCGTTGTACTTGGCGCTCGATGGTGTGCCTTGTATCTTCATGCACCTTCTTGAGATAGCTCGCTCGTGCACTCGCGTCCATGTTGATGTGCTCTTGTAGTGGTAGAGGTAGAATGTCCAATGGGGACAATGGGTTGAAGACGTAGACGACCTCAAAGGGTGACTTGCCGGTAGTCGAATGTCTTGCGCGATTGTAGGCGTACTCGGCGATGGGTAAGCACTCCTCCGACTCCTTGATGTTCTTCTTGATCAACACGCGTTGGAGAATAGATAGCGTCCGATTCGTGACCTCCGTTTGGCCGTTCCGACGCGCTCCTGATCCTATCTTGATTCAAATCGAAAACCCTCTCTAAGGTGGAGCCTAGTTGAAGCTATCATTCAAAGAATAAATGGGAATCCAAATCCACTTTTAGTGATATAGATGAAGTCTCGCTCAGTAAAGAGAGTTGTAGATTCGTAGAAGAGGACCATGCTTGATTTCATGTTGAGCCGACTCTAGTCCGACGTCAATCCCTGAGCGCTGAAGGAGCTCCTGAACAGACTCCAAAACGGTCGGGCACGATCTCAAACTTCTAGGGCGGCAAGGAGATTCCTCGATGAGGACTAGTGAGGCTATAGTACTTACTATGCATAGGACTACAAAGGGTGGATCCTCGAATTGAAAGAGAGATTGAGAGGGATCAAGAATCCTAATTCTCGCTATTTGGAATGGATCCAATTCTATTGAGTTTGACTCATTCTGATAAAGACGTTCTTCAGTAATATCATCATGACTTTCGAAATCATATGCGGTAGCAATACCAAACCAAATACGACAAGTAGTGGGGTCCTAAACTAACCCTTGGCTAAACCTTGGAAATCTTAATTCCATAATGCCTTTCAAATCCTCCTAGCCACTATCCTACTGTAATTATTCTCGCTAAGAAGAATGCCCATGTCATGGCAATTCCACCCAGAAGGTAATGGGGTAGAAGAACTCCTGGATGTCTGGTGCCTCATGGTTTTCTAAACCCGAACTCAGAGCTGGTTATCACCAGATTCGTATGGCAGCTGGCGATGAATTCAAAACAGCCTTCTAGACTCTAAAAGGGCACTACAAGGTCATGTCCTTCGGCCTCGCGGGAGCACCAGCCACCTTTGGTTTGTGGATGGTATGCCGAAGAGAACAAGAGCTTGATTCCGAGCTTGGCGCATAGGGTCTTCCAAAAGTAGGTTAGGAACTGGACGTCACAGTCTGAAACAATCGTCTTTGGCACTCCATGTAGACGCAAGATTTCCCTACAAAATAGATTTGCAAACATGTGAAGCATCATCTATCTTGTTGCATGGGATAAAATGTGCCATCTTAGAGAAACGGTCCACAACAACGAACACAGAATCCTTTCCATTTTGAGTTCTAGGCAAACCAAGCACAAAGTCCATACTAATATCTTCCCATGGGTGATATGGAACGGGAAGTGGCATATAGAGACCATGGGATTGAGGTTTAGACTTAGCTTTGCGACATGTAGAGTATTAGTTGGTGAAGCGTGAGACGTCACGGGACATCTTGGGCCAAAAGTAGTTCTTGAGAGCATGGCAAATGTCTTGTCACGTCCAAAGTGACCCATAAGTCCTCCTCCATGAGCTTCTTGCAAAAGTAACAAACAAAGAGAAGACTCGGGGATACATAGTTTGTTAGCTCTCATAAGATAATCATCTTTGATGTAATAGCTTTCTCAAGATGTATGCGTCAAACACTTGTCATAAGGAGTAGCAAAAGTAGGATCATGCGCATACAAGTCTTTTATGTGCTCAAAGCCAATGACACTCAATTCAAATTGAGTAACAAGCATGCATTTGCGGGAAAGAGCATCCGCCACAACATTCTCTTTACCCTTAATGTACTTGATGACATAAGGAAAAGACTCAATAAACTCACTCCATTTGGCATGTCGCTTATTCTATTTAGTTTGACCCTTAAGGTATTTAAGCGTTTCATGATCCGTATGGATGAAAAATTCATGAGGGTGAAGATAATGTTCCCACACGTGTAGAACTCTCATTAAAGCATATAACTCTTTGTCATAGATGGGGTAGTTAAGTTGCGCTCCGGAAAGTTTCTCACTAAAGTAGGCTATGGGGCGCTTCTCTTGCATTAACACATCTCCTATACCGTTGCCACTAGCATCACAATGAACTTCAAAGGTTTTGTTAAAATTGGGCAAGGCAAGCAAAGGAGCATGTGTAAGAAAATTCTTAAGCTCATGAAATGCGGTATCTTGGGATGGTCCCCAAACGAATGGTGCATTCTTTTTACTCAAGACATGCAAAGGGGATGCAATAGTGCTAAAGTCCTTAACGAATCTACAATAGAAACCGGCTAAGCCAAAGAAACTTCACACTTGTTGCAAGTTGGTTGGTTGTGGCAAAGATTTAATAGCATCAATTTTAGCTTCATCTACACGAGCACCCTTAGAGGACACAACAAAACCCATGAAAAAAAGCTTATCAACACCAAAAAGGCATTCGTCCATATTAGCATAAAAGCGCTCTTTTCTAAGAGTTTGCAAAACGGTTCTAAGATGGGTGACATTATCTTCTAGAGACATGCTAAATACAAGGATACTGTCAAAGTAGACCACAACAAATACGCCAATGTATGGGCGAAGAACATAATGCATCACCCACATAAAAGTGTCGGGTGCTTCGGATAAACCCATAGGCATGACCAACCATTCATACAAGCCAAACTTGGTTTTGAAAGCAGTTTTCCATTCATCACCTTCTTGAATGTGTATTTGGTAGTAACCACTCTTAGGATCATTTTAGAGAAAATTGTGGCTCCGCTAAGCTCATCGAGCATATCGTCAAGGCGTGGAATGGGATAGTGATAACGAACGGTGATAGCATTAATGGGACGACAATCGGAACACATGCGAAAAGTACCATCTTTCTTAGGCACAAGAATAACTGGAATGGCACAAGGACTTAAGCTTCATGTACATGTCTGTTGTCAATGAGTTGTTGTACTTGCCGTTGTATTTCCTTGGTTTCTTCGGGGTTGACGCGGTAGGGTGCCTTGTTCGGTAATGGTGCGCCGGGGATGAGGTCGATTCGGTGTTCGATGCCGCATAGAGGAGGTAGTCCCGGAGGTAGCTCATCGGGGAAAATGTCCTTGAATTCCTGCAATAGAAAAGACAACACTGAAGGTAGATTGTGAGAGGTGTTAGTCCTTGCCACTTCATCTTTGCACAATAAGACATAGTGCATAACACTCGATGGGTTCTCACACACTTCTCTCATATCACTTTTGGTAGCGAATAGCACTAAGTTTTTATTACCGCTCATCATGGAGGCACTCATTTTGGGCTTATGGCTTTCACTCCCTTTTTGGTGGCTCACTCTCTCACTATTCTCTCCATGATGGGTACTTGCTTGTTTGTCGGCGATCACTTGGCTTGGTGACACAGGTCGTAGCATGTACTCCTTTGCCTTCATCTTGAAGCTATAGTGATTGGTTCTTCCATTGTGGATGACGCCGCGGTCAAATTTCCAAGGCCATCCAAGTAGAATATGGCAAACGGACATAGGAACCACATCACACTCGAAGGTGTCTTCATATGCGCCAATCTTGAAGGAGACTTGAACGGTGTGCTGCACTTGAATGGTGCCGGAGTCGCTAAGCCATTGGACCTTGTAGGGACGAGGATGCTTCATCTTGACCAATTGGAGCTTGGAGCATAGTTCTTCACTTGCCAAGTTGTGGCAACTTCCTTTGTCAATGATGACCTTAATGCAACGTCCATGGATGCCCGCCTTAGTGTGGAAGATGTGGCAACTTTGATCTTCGTCTTGTTGGTGGTTAAGTGACCTTGGAGACAATGAGAGCGGGGCTCAAATCATTGTCACAAAAGACTTGGTCATCTTCATCTTCATTCACTTGCCGATGCATAGCCACATGTTCAAGGGCGTTGATGAGGACATCAATACCATTGTTACACCCACAACCCCTACTGCTACATATACTGGATCAATTACTAGAGCTCGCGCACGCCAATTGAATTATCAGGTACTTCCGTTTCTTGGTAATGATTCTAATGTTCATGAGAATATAATGTTGCCTAAATTGGATAGATTTCTTTTGCTTACAAACGAAGGGCCTGGCATGGATAAGAGGGATGAACACTGGAGCAAGACCAAGCATGAAGATGATGGCATGCACAAGGGGAACAAGAATGGAGTTGCAAGTGATGATTTCAGGACTTTGAAACCACCATAAGGAGAGCATGAAGCCTTGGACGAAATATACAAAATGCCACTTCATAAATTTCGTCCAGAGACTATTCTAGGTGCTGCGTCACCTTATTATTGGGCCAGGCCCATGTAATTTAGAAATACTTAAGTATAGGCTGTTTTTAGAGTCTGTATGTGTGGAGAAACAAGAGTTAGAGTTTGTTTCAGACCCCTCCTCCAAGGGCCAGGAAATTCCCCCCTCTTCCTCCATATATACATCCCTTAGGGCGTCATTTAGACTTTGGGTTTTGTTTAGATTAAAAGTTCGCCGTAGCTGCAACTTCATGGACTTTGTTTGTGTTCAACGACCAAAACAAGACGTCACAGAACCCCACCTTGATCAATAAAGCTTTCATCTTAAATTTGCAATATCTAGATTGCAATCTCAATTTCTTGCTTGTTCTTCCTTTGCTTGCAGGAAAAAGACCCTCGTGGTTAGGTTAATCGTGCTCCGGCTTGGCCAATAACCTCTCGGAGTTGGTTTAGTGATTGCTAAGGCACGGCGTCCTCGCACGTTTGTAGTCGGGTCGTCAAAGTATACTCCACCGAAACGATAATCACCTTATCATCGAAACATGGGACACCTTTGCCTCTATCAAGTGGTATCAGATTTCTAGGTTGCTCGGTGAGATTTTACAGTTTTTCGTAGTTTAGATTGAGTCTTTTCTTCATACCTACAGTCCAGGAAAAAGCCAAAAAAAATTAGGGTTAGTTCATCATATCCGAACCAATCTGAGCCTTTGCATAATCTTTTTAGGGTTTTGCATTGTTGAATTTGCGGTTGTATCGTCGTGTCTAGTTGCTGGTCTTAGTGTCTAGTCCTTTAGAGTTTTGAGTTCTGTTCACAAGTTGTCACGCCGCCGCATCATCGTCATCACCGCTGCCATATACCACCATCATTGTCACCGCTGCCATATACCACCATCGTCATCACCACTGCCATATACCACCATCGTCATCACTGCTGCCATATACCACATATCCACCGCTATCACGATAATCCGAGTCCACCTCCATCACAGATTCGCCACCAGTCCGTGTTCCACCGCCCTCCATATATCCACCACCAGTCCTAGTCCGAGTCCACTATTTGTTCTTTTGTTTTCGATTTCCAGATCACGCCATACTCCGAGTCGTGACAAGTCGGACTCCCCAGCTTTCGTGCTACCCGCAGTAGAAAAATAGTTCCAGTTTAAAAAAAACTAAGTCTGGAAAATTCTGGCTAGGAAGTTTTTAGACCATTTCTAGACTTTTTCGGAAAAAATTGTTGCGGAGGAAAAAAAGAGGACAAAAAAGTGAAAAAAAGTGGAAATCTTTTTCAGAGTGTGCTCCTCCCTTGTTTACGTGCAGCGCTGTGATTTTTTTACTGTTCTAGGCTCGCGTCTCTAGTAAGGTCTAGCCTAGGACCAGCACAGTACCATCGCTGAGCGTTTATTCAACTTTGCATCTCTGAATTGATTATTCCTGACCCTTTTTGCTACCATATTATAAGCCTTCCTAGCTCCACATACATCTATGTCGTGCATTTGACTGTCCCTGGTAATCGCTCTATCCAAGCTTTGAGAGTTTTGACTACAACGGTTGCCAATCACCACCTGCCGCTTGGTAAGAACTGGTAAGAATTTGACATTTGCTTGACGGATTTGTGACACAATTCCACTTTCTAGTAGTCTGTAGGATCATATTCTTGTGTGTTTCTATTGCTGCTAACCATGGCAGGACCACAAGCCGACGAGATTGATTGGGAGAACATGACGAAGAAGGAGCTTCATGATAAATTTCAGCAAATGTTGAGTCAACAGGTGGAAGACGTCATGGACACTTTTGGAAAGGCACTAGAGAGGATTGATGACGTTGAGAAGACAATTGACACCAAGTTGGACGCCAAGTTCGATGAAGTACTCGCGCGTCTTCCACAACCACCACCCGTTGCACCTATCACACCTCTACATCAACAACAACATCGCCTTCCAAATCAAGTGGGACGAGCATTGCGCGTTCCCCTTGAGCCCGGTCAAACTTCTCGTGCCGCTGTACCTACTGTTGATGCTTCTATAGCTCCTACTGCTACTGCAGAGGTGGAGGACCATTACGAGGATGTGGTAGATCAAAATTAGAATTACGTGCAACCACCAGCACCACCACCACTAGGTCGTCCTCATGCATATCATCGCAACGGTAGGGCTGCACCACCACCTGAGGTATGAGATCATGACCATCTTCCTAAACTAAAATTGAATATTCCACCATTTGAGGGGTAGATATGTTCCTGATATATATCTTACTTGGGAGTTAGAAACTGAACAACGTTTTACATGTTTACAATATCCCGAGGAGAGACGTATTCCTGCTGCTGTTTGTGCTTTCACTAGTTTTGCATGTGTTTGGTGGTCTGAACATTGTAGATTATATCCTATTCTAGCTACTTGGGATGCTTTGAAAAATGCTATGCATACTCGCCGGGTTCCACCATATTACCAACGTGAATTGCTTCAAAAATTGCAGTGTTTGAGAAAAGGAAAAAATTCTATAGAAGAATATTATCAGGAATTACAAACTGGTATGATTAGATGTGGTATTGTTGAGGATAATGAAGCTATGCTTGCACATTTTATGGGTGGATTAAATAAAGAGATTCAGACCATTCTAGAGTATAAGGAATATAATAATATCACTCATTTATTCCATCTTGCTTGCAAAGCTGAACGTGAAGTGCAGGATCAACAGGCATTGGCGCGAACTAACTTTTCTACAGGCCGACCTTCATCATGGGCACCGCGTGCATCCTCTAAGTCCACACGTTCTGCTACACCGGCACCTCCGCCAGCTGCCGCCTCCAACGTGATACAAGAAAGCAGACACAACCACCACTATCTGCCAAGAGCACACCTTCTGGGCCTGCACAGAGCTCTTCTTCCTCCATGGCATCAACAGGGCAAACACATGATATTATTTGTCGTTGTTGCAAGGGTGGAGGTCATTATGCGAGAGAATACCCATCTAGGTGTGTGATGATTGTTACTGAGGATGGTGGATATGAGTCCGCTAGTGACTATGATGAGGAGACTTTGGCTCTTATTACAAGTGAACAACACGATGGAGATGATTCTGATCATGAGACGCAATACATGGCTGCTAAAGATGCTAACATGTATGAATGTTTAGTTGATCAATGTGTTCTGAGTGTGCAGGTTACACAAGCAGAGCAAAATGAGAGGCATAATTTGTTCCATACAAAGGGAGGAAGGAACATTCTGTTCGCGTCATCATAGATGGAGGGAGCTGCAACAACTTGGCTAGCATGGAGATGGTGGAGAAGCTAACCCTCACCACAAGACCACATCCACATCCTTACTACATCTAATGGTTCAACAATAGCGGCAAGGTTAAGGTAACACTTACTGTCCGTGCGCATTTTACTAGAGCTTGCGCACGCCAATTAAATTATCACGTACTTTTGTTTCTTGTAATGATTCTAATGTTCATGAGAATATGATGCTGCCTAAATTGGATACATTTGTTTTGCTTACAAATGAAGGGCCTGGCATGGATAAGAGGGATGAACACTGGAGCAAGATCAAGCATGGAGATGATGGCATGCGCAAGGGGAACAAGAACGGAGTTGCAAGTGATGATTTCAGGACTTTGAAGCCACCATAAGGAGTGCATGAAGCCTTGAACGAAATATACAAGATGCCACTTCATAAATTTCGTCCAGAGGCTACTGTAGGTGCCGCGTCACCTTATTACTTGGGCCATGCCTATGTAATTTCAAAATACTTAAGTATAGGCTATTTTTAGAGTCTGTATGTGTGGGAAACAAGAGTTAGGGTTGGTTTTGGACCCCTCCTCCAATGGACACGAAATTACCCCCTCTTCCTCCATATATACAACCCTTAGGGCATCGTTTAGACTTTGGGTTTTGTTTAGATTAAAAGTTCGCCAAAGCTGCAACTTCGCGTACTTCGTTTGTGTTCAACGACCAGACCAAGACGTCACAGAACCCCACCTTGATCAATAAAGCTTTCATCTTAAATTCACAATATCCAGATTGCAATCTCAGTTTCTTGCTTGTTCTTCGTTTTCTTGCAGGAAAAAGACCCTCGTGGTCAGGTTGATCGTGCTCCAGCGTGGTCAATAACCTCTTGGAGTTGGTTTAGCGATTGCTAAGGCGCGACGTCCTCATACGTTCATAGTCGGGTCGTCAAAGTCTACTCCACCAAAACGATAATCACCTTCACATCGAAAGACGAGACACCTTTGCCTCTATCATGCGTCCATTTCTACCTCACTCATGGAGTCATAGGTACCATCATCATTGTTGATCATGGTGCGCCAGTTGGTGCACTCAAATATCTTGTGTCCTCGGCCTCCACATGTGAAGCATTTAATGGAACTTGTCTTGACGGTATCATCCGATGGAGTTGTAGATGATGAAGCTCTCGGCTTGAAGTTGCTTATAGTAGGAGGACGACTTGATGTTGTCAAACTTCTCTTTTAACTTGACTTGTCGCCATTGCTTGTAGAAGGTTTGGTTGAGGTAGAAGGCGGCGTAGTCATTGAAGCGTGATTGTAGGAGCCGTATGTCTTGGAAGAGTACTTGACATACTTGTAGTCTTCTTGCACTTGATGCTCCGCCTTGGTAGCTTGGTGCATGAGTTCGATGAGGATTGAGTAAGGTTGGAAGTTGGCTATTTTCTTGATAGGGCGGTTGAGGCCATTCAAGAGTTGCACCATGGTTTGCTCCTCATCTTCCGTGACATTTGCTCGAATCATGGCAATCTCCATTTCCCTTTAATACTCTTCAACTAACTTTGTGCCTTGCTTGAGGGGTTGTAACTTCTTGAAGAGGTCGTAGCTATAGTATGTGGGTACAAAGAGCGCTCACATGACATCCTTCATTTGATTCCATGTTGTGATGGGTGGGTCACCTCTTGCTGCTCGACGCTCAATGACTTGCTCTTACCAAATGAGGACATAGTCTTGGAACTCAAGAGATGCCATGGCGATCTTCTTCTCTTCATGATAGTTGTGCAAGCGAAAGATCTTGTCAACTTTCAATGCCCATGAAAGGTAGTCTTCGAGGTCGTTGCTTTCGGAGAACTTAGGCATGGTGAACTTGAGCTTGCTGTAGCATTGATCTTCATTGTGTCGGGGCCAATGGTGATTACGCTATTAGTGTGGAGGAGGGTCTTGAGCCGCTTGCTCCTCATGCTCCACTTGATTGTTTTGTCATTGAGGTTGTGGAATTCTTGCACGGTTCCTAATTTCTTGGCGTTCCTCAAGGTGTGTGGCTTATTCTTATCGCTCTTGGTGGAGGGCCTCTTCTTGAAGATGTACTTGGTCGTTGCGCTCATTGACGGATTTTGTTTATTCACGTAGAGCAGGTTGGGCTTCAAGGGCTTGTTCCTCATGACGATGTCTTTCTTGTTGAGGGGCATCGCCATCTTGTTATTCTTGTTGGTCTTGCGTATTGGAGCTTGCTCGTGGACCGAAGGTTCATTAGCTTGTTGCCTTAGTCGTTCATGTTCACGTAGATGTGCTTGTAACCCATTGCCATGAAATGGATTTTGTGGAGCTTGATGAACTTCATGGTCTTGGCGACGTTGTGGACAAGCTCGTGGATGACTTGCATCTAAAGAAGATTGCGAAGAATGATGACATGAGTGGCTCCGTCTTGAATAGGATGAAGATGCAGAAGAACGGTTAACCAACAAGGCATGACTTTCATCCATCCTTGCATCGTTCTCCTCCTTTTGTGCGGTGAGCTTGTTGTCGAAGTAGTCTCTTGTACATTACTCGGAGTGTCACAAGTCAGTAGCAAGTAGGTCGATGCGGCCACCCAATGCTTCATTCTCTTGATGCAAAGCTCTTTGCGCGCCGAAGAGGTGGTTCTTGGTGACGTAGATGTTCGGGTCCTCATCTTGCTCGATGAAGAGTGGGTTCGAAGAAGTAGTTGGCCTATCCATCATCTCAAGCAAATGTGAGTGGAAGAATGACAAGAACTAGAAAAAATGTACCTTACCCGATGTTGAGAATGGATCAATGATCACTCGATAGAGTAACAAGGAAATAACACAATTGGTACCGGATCTCTTTAATTCTCACACCTACATAAATAAAGCCTTTGGTGGAGCTTGGTGAGGATGGTGGCACAAAATTTGATGCGAATGCTAGCAAGATTCACTAATGTTGAAAAAGATTCACAAATTCACAAATGCAACAAGTAGACCAATAGTAATATGTTGCACACGGAAACACACACACACACACACACACACGTAAAGATAAATGGGCTCGTGCAACCAAGGATGGATCTCAAAATGTGGAATCCATGGAAAATGCTCTTGTTGCACAACACTAGAGAGACGCTAGCACGATTTCCCAATAGGCGGATACGAGACTTGTGCACAACCGACAAACAAAAAATGCAACGACTTCTATACCAAGTATGCTATATCTTTGTTGTTCTGGTGATATGATCCAATATGATCGAGTATGACAATCTTAATGTAGTATGATGCTATTGTGTATATGCGGTGACAACTTTGTGACACAAGAGATGATATAAAGATGCTTGTACCAAGATGATATGGTATGTATGCAATGGGAAACTATGATCACAATTGTGCACAAGTAACGTTGCCAGGCAATACTCAAATGGCTAGTCTCGTTTGGAAAGTGATGCAAAATGGGCTATGAGGTTATCAATGCAATGGCAAGGGGAATACACGAAGGTGTCGTCGGAGTTACCATCCCTTGCTTATGGAGGATGGTGTGAAAACGGTGAGGTTGTCGATGTCGTTGACGAGTCCGTGGTGAAGATGAGTGGTGGTGATGTCAATATCGAACCATTCCTAGTTAGCCAAAACACCATAGGAAATGGAGAACCACAACTCAAATTCTCAAAACAAAATGTATCAAAGTTGTCGGAGTTGGATGCGAGTAAGTGATGGTGGTTGCTGAAAGCGGTGGCGGTATGCGGCAATGCAATGAGGGGTTATCAGAGTGGTGGTGCGGACGAAGTAGTGGAGACTGAAAAAATTTCGGAGGAAAAATTTCAGTTTTGTCAGGAAATGTCGGACGACCGAAGGTGATCGGATGACTGGTGTGGGACGGACATCCGGTGCCTGGGCGAAATTGGGCTGCGGGATGCACTAGGGTTCGGGGAGAGGAGGAAGAATTTGGTCAAAATTGGACGAATTTCGTGGGTGGAAATGGTGGGAATGATGGGGAAAAGCTAGATCCACTCGGGGCAAAGCAAATCCATGGACTAAATCCAACAAAACTTCATCATACCAACACATCACAAAAAAATTTGGTGGCTATTTTTGTGGGGCTTTTCAAAATTTGGACAAAATCAAGAAAATTAGGTTAGAAAAAGAGGGGTAGGGACTCCAAATTCGTGATCAACCTTGGCTCATGATACCAAGATGATGTAGGATAGAACCCTAGGGGCTGATCTTTCATGATTTGGAGGGGGATTCCCGAAGAACACGACGAGCACACGAAGAACACAAGGGGAAAAACAAGAGGAAACACTCAAATAGACTTGATCCAATCACACATATGCTAGATCCATGAACACAAAGAGAGATACATGATTCAAATCCAACAAAGGGGGATATAAGTAACTAGGTCTTCTCCAAGAGGAGGTCTTGAATCCACTAGGGGATCTTCCAACAAGGGGGGGGGGTCTTGAATCCACTTGGGGGATCCTCTCCTGGGAGGCCTCGGTCTCCAAAGGGAGTTGTATCAAGTGGATGAGCAATGCTCTATCTCTAGTATGAGATAAGCCAATGCTAACCATAATAAGATGGAGCAGGAGTATATATAGTCTACGTGGACGAAAGGGTACATGGGCCTCGTCCCTAGTCTCCGTGCGCAGACAGGCGTCAGACGTCCGGAGGGTCTCGGAAGTCCAGTGGCTCGTGAAGGTCCGGTCGTCTGGAGGGCGCCGGTCATCTGGTGTTTTTGCTCTGGTCAGGCATTGTCGAAAGTCTGGTGGGCGTCTGACGTCCGAGGCTCGGTCGTCCGGAGGTCTTCGAAATTCCATTAATTTCCCTTCTGTGATGTGACACCGGATGTCCAGAGCCGGTCGGTTCTCCGGACGCTGGGAGGTGTCGGACGTCCGACCGCTATAGTGTTCATTGGCTGGGACTTGGGCTGGCCGGCTGGCGCTTCATTCGTCAGACGTCCAGCCTGGTCTGGTCATCCGACGGATGTAGTTTTCCTGGTAGCTCTTCTTCTTGGTGCTCCCGCCATCTTGTCCGTTGGATGTTGTTGCTCCATGGCTTTCCTCTAAGTACCTGATCACACATAGGGTCTCCGCTTGAGGTAGCCATGTCTCACATGTGGGGAGTGGTAGTTCGGAGAGGAGTGAGATCACCTTAGTTTCAATAGCCTTTGCTCAAGCTCTAGTCATTGGTCCATGTGGTGTCGTAGCAGATGTAGGTAAGTTCGTGGGGATGACCATAGGATGCTCCGCATCACTTCCTCCCTGGGAAGGGTGTCTCCTGCGAAGGAATGGGTGGAGCTGGCGACGATAGGGGCCGTAGCGACCTGAGGGTGGGGCGTCGGCGACGGTCGGGGCGCTTTTAGGAGCTGTAGTCTGATTTGGAGGAGGGAGAGGAGGTGGGTGTGTTGATGGGAACAAGGGAGACTTCGGCTTTGATGGTGCTATTGTGCTTGAGCCCTCACTACGCCGGCCGACTTGGCGGCGCAGGGGCTCCATGGCCGGCAGGAGTATGGTGGTGCGCGTGCTATATCCGGTGACCCCAACGTAGCCTGGGCGGGGTGCGGGTCCAAAGGCGCGTTGGCAGAAACTGCGGGTAGCGCTCTCCTTGAAGACACGGGGTGGACTCGTGGTTCGCTAAAGGAAGTCACCC
>NC_041386.1:372939356-372946524 GCF_002162155.2 Triticum dicoccoides
ATGCTGGCCCACCTCCTCCTCGTCGACTCTTACACGATTTACATGTCGGAACCAAACTTCATCGTCGATGTCGGCATCTTCGTCGCCGGCTTGACCGGTTGCCTTGATTGAACTGAGGACTATGCTCCACATCAGATCGTCAAGATTGGACTAGTGTGTTCATCATCGAATCAAATCTCAAACGAGATCATGGAAGAATCATCCATGTAGCTTGGGGGCTCAACGTCAACATTGCCCTCGCGCGACCGTGGAATTTTTAAGGACAACAGATTTGTGTTTGCTGTCCCTGCCTCCTCGAGTGTCACTTTGACAATTGCTTCATTGGAATTGTGTGGAATTGAACCTACAACAACTTTGTAAAATTTCATCGCGTTCTGACAGAGGAATCTCCGGCAACCTCCGATATACTAGAGCCCTGTCGGATCTGGACGAGATTAGGGCGGGCAGTGCAACGTTCAGCTTAGAAATCTTTTGGAACTTCCAACCGTTCATCTACCGCGGAATTATTATATCAATCACCCCTCAAAATCTCAGCTCGATTCGATCGTTCAAACTCCGGTAAACGTTTGATGAGGGCATAAATCTTCAGATCTATTTTGTGCGGGAGAACGAATCTGACCCGAGCTCATGTTTTTCATGAACGGGTTATTGGATGACCTTTTTGAAGGATGTTTTTTTAGAATATTGTGGTTTGTTATCAAACACGTGCCTTCAAATTTTAAAGCCTTTTCCGAGGTATTGTTCATCGTCGCGTCGGTGTCAAACCAGACCGACAACATCATTGCCCATGGATTACACAAGGCTGGCACACCAGTATCACCGCATGGTCACTTCAACAAGCCGACATTGATGGCGTCACAAATTTTGACCTACGTCGGTATTGTTGTGTCGCCTCTTTTCAAGCCGACATCCAACACGCCGACCGACTTCAACACATAGGCTGACATGGAGGCTCCGACATATCTTAGCCGACCTATCCTGACACCTCGGCTGGACCGAGGGCTTTGTCATCTCTTCATCAACCTACTCAGGGGACTCCAGCATTACTAGCGAACCAACTTCCTCATGATAGCTGGACCGGGGGCTTCACCTCGCCACAAGCACGGACCGCGTCATCAAAGCCGAGCACAATAACTAGCTAAGTCATTTCATGCTCAGATTTAAAAAATAATAATTCCTGTCCGCATTACATTCTTGTTAAAAAAGCTATTTGTTAAAAACTTTCTTTGTTCAAAACTACTTTATTTACCCAAGTTAACTAGCGGCTCGTAAACTTATATGTGCCAATTTTAAGTATTTTCTTTTAAGTCATCGCGAAGTCTTTTTCTACTACTTTTTTGGCTCAAGTTACGATCAATAGCTGATAGCCTAGCTTCTCTATATAGCCGCTCGAGTTTAGTTTGCTAAACTTGTCTGAGAAGCACACTGCCTTCGTGAAAAGGAGGTTGAAGCTGTAGGTTGATGTACTTGAAGTCTAGAGATCGGATGTGTCATGTTATAGCACGACGGAAGCAAAATACTAATTTTAAGACCAATTTCGGATTGGCACCAGAAAACTTGATTTAATTTAGACATAAAGGTTTTACGTCAGTTTTTTTGGTTTCCAAGCATTACTTCCGCAATACAAAGCCACACACCTTTCGAGTATCGACAATATTAAATGGAGGCTGCGAGTAGAGCCAAACCCACCAGAAGCCAAGGTACTCTGCAGAGTCCTCAACAAAACATCCTCGGTACTCCTCGTATATTTGCATCGATTTTGAGTTGTGTCTTTGGTCAACAGATGGATTGCCTGGCTCCTGTGCTTACCCCTTAGGCTTTGTACAATGCAAGGTGCTTGGCGGAGGTTCTTAGAGAAATAAACCAGGCTTTCCTTAAGCACCAATGCTTATTTTTACAGGGTAGACACTTAATTAGGTGTCTCTCCTGTAGAAATAGGCACCGATGCTTCAGAAAAACCCAATTTATTTTTCTAAGCACCTAGCATTGTACAAGGCCTTATGTTTGCACGTTGTTCGGCTAAGGGTCTAAAGGGAGAACCACTGCAATTATTACTTTTGGTTTAACCAGTCAAGTACCTTAGTTGGAGGAAGCCCAAAGCTGACTATCACAACATGCATAAATTGGTTGGCAAACTGTAGGCAGTGTTAAACTATATATATATATATATATATATATATATATATATATATACCTAATAGAGGTTATCCAAGTAAAACAAAAGGCCTGTCTTTCTGGAAAGCGCAAGTTGTGGGTGGTTTGGCCAGCCGAGGAGTCTTCATATACCGAGGGCTATTAGTTGCCCCCCACATATGCTCCTACGACTAAGTGTAGGTTTTAGCCCCATGGTCTGATTGCCTTGTTTCTCCTAATAAAATTGCCTTCAGGCACCAAGACATTAGCTAAGGGTTATATAATAGTAGGAAACACCTGAAGTATATTTTACTGCGATGCAGAAGCCGACGACTGACCAACTACACATTTTAAACAGTCATGGTCGAGTCAAAATAACATATAGCATAAACTCCAAAATAAAGCTTAGAAGCCGATTGACACAACATGCACAAATTCGATCGGCCAGTCGGAAGTATTAACCATAAAGGTTGCCTATGTAAAACAAAGGACTTTTTCGATAAGTCACAAAGCTTGCTATCATGAATTTGTTCAGCTTGTCCGAGGTCACTAATAGATAAGCAGTTCAACCGTCTTTGAAAAAGTTGTGCAATACTTGCCTCAATTTTTTGTATAAAAACACTTTAGACCTATCAAAGAGTCTAATAAACTGTACCAGGGGCTCCTTGAGGCACCTCGGCGCGGTTACCTCGGGACTCATGGAGAGCTCAACATACTGTAATAGCCCAAGTGTAATGCATGAGATATCTTCGACCATTTAGTAAGGCTTTGATGCTTGCTATGATCATTTGTGGTGTCTTTACAATTTTAATGTTTCATGCATCATGATCATATTGTTGTGTTGCATTCTGCATCCTTGTTGTTTGCATGATTATTGTGTGCTCTTCACCTCCCCCTCCCTCTCCATGGTTGTCTACATATTCATCGTCTCAACATGAACCATCTTGATGTAGGGTTGAACTGTTGGCGTTCTGGGAACGGGGGTCCCCAGACATGCCTGCATGCGGCACGCAGCATGGCTCCTCCAGTGGCCCCGTACGACCCATCTTCACCAACAAACATTCAAGACCCACGTGAGGGGCCAAGCCTCGCGAGGCGGACGGCGCAGGACCTCCTCAGGGGGGGCCTCACCGTGCTGGCTCGTGAGGGGCGGAGAGATCAAGGCAAGGCGAACCTTGCGAGGTTCCAATGACGCAAGCCATGACGATCAAGACCAGGAGGGCGCCAGGCAGGCACCAGTGCGCGTAGTGTCCTCGTTTCCTCTTTTGTGCTAAGGAGGCAAGCGCAGGCGAGGAGTTCCAAGACATCAGGCAAAGGTTTCCATATCGGTGCAACAAGACCAAGGCCAGCAGGATGGCAAGACAGAGGTCACCGTGGAGCCCAAGACGGCGTCACCACCAGAACCTTTTGCAGGCGAAGACTACTTTTGTCAGGATGACTTGTACTAGTTGTCTCCCTTCGAATTTGGCTGTTGTGGGATCCCTTCCCGCTCAATATTTGGGAAGAGGACCAGGGCCTCTATAAATAGGACTAGCCACCACCATAACAAGGGAAGGAACCAGATCATCCAAAAACACACAAGTTCACCAAGCATAAGAACACCTCTCCTCAGGAGGCTATTCTTCCCTTGTAACTGTTCATCCTCAGCCCAAGAGGCAATCCACCACACCACACTGGAGTAGGGTACTACACCACAACAATGTCCCGAACCAGTATAAACCTTGTGTCTCGTATTCTTTGGATCCGTCAAGCTAGGCCGTGAGATCGTTGAGTGTGCGAGCTAGAGAGGGAGGAGATCTTCGTGTGCACCCCAGTGTTCGAACCTCAAGGGTTTGCCGGAACCCGAAATCCGAGGACCAGGTAGGGGTGCGCCGGAGTCTTCCTTCCGCCAGTCGATCCGCCGACACTCTGCAGCTCCAATGTCCGGCGACCCGAGGACCAACGCCGACCGGTGGGGAGCTTGGCCGACCCAGGAAGCCTCGCCTGCCCAAGTAGACCTCAACCCCACATCCCAGGCAGCATGCGCAACGCCAAGCGCTGTAGGGCGCGGGCGGCGCGGTCAAGCGCCATCCACCCTTACTCCACGCCAAGTACGGGCAGCTGCAAGGGCTTCAAGCCACGCCGCGGCCACGACGCGCACACCTGAGGGGAACAAGCAAACATGAGAGCCGCGCTCAGGGTGGCTCGCGAGCTGCTGCGATGCCGGCTGATGGAGAGCGGCCGGGATGCACTGCTGGGGCGCGTCGCCGAGCTACTGGACGTCGCGGCCTCGGGAGCGCCTCCCTTCTGCTCTCTGATTACACCTCAGGCCGCGGCCGGATCACATGGCGGGCCTCGCCGTGCCCACGCGCCCCCGAGCGCGCCTCTGGGCTCCATCAACACTGGCGTGGCCAACGGTGCCTGATGCCCAATTGCACCCTGCCACCTCCAACGAGCGCAGGTACGAGCGTCGCCGCCTATGGCCCTGGCGGGATGCCGCCCTACCAACCTATGGGCGGTGCGCTGGGCCGGGCGACGTGGAGCGTGGGGCACTAGGGCGAGGTCTTCGAGGCGGCGGCCTCTGAGGCCTACGTACCCCGCATGATGGACTAGGAGTACGCGCTGGAAGACGACCCTGGCTCGTTCCTCGAGCCGAGTTGGGAGGAGGCACTAGAAACTGGGGCCTTCTAGGAGCCTCTCGGAAGCCTCACCAACCACGCCAGCAACAACAACTAAAGGGTACCACTAATCTCTCAGGAGCAAGCTTACGCTAACCATGGGTCGCAGGAGGATCAGGTCACGGTGGCGGGCGGTGGCCCCAGCTCGGCGGCCCCCCTTCCGCCAGGGGGAGCGCACTGGGGGCTGCCGGGGAGGAGCCGGGAGCAAGGCCCCTCCCCGCATCGCATGGAGCAAGACATCCCCCGGAGGTAGGCCCTCTACCGGGGAGGTGCCAGCGAGCCTTCCCCCGACAGAGGACCCATGGTCGCTGAGGGCACCGCTGGCGTCCCCTTTGCCCCGGGTGTCGTCCTGGTTACCGGTCACCCCCAGTAGTGGTCGAGGGTGGTGCAAGGCGGGGCCCTCATCTGGCGATATGAAGTAAGGCTCACACCTGCGAAGATCTCCGCTCGTGACACTCTCACATAATAATGAGTGGGCCTGTACACGCCTCGGAGTCTCAGGAGTGCTGCCCTCGGGCCTCGGGGGCTCCCTCCCATGACTAGTGGTAGCACTTAGCTCCACGCTGGTGAGAAGACAAGAAGACTAGACTAGGTGCCGGACGCGGCCATTTGCTTTCAATCTCTCTTTTTGTAGCCCTGTTTTCTGGTTTCAGATTTAAGTTGAAGCTGAGTTTTCATTGGTAAGCGCGGGGGGTGTCTTTTCTCGTTCTTACGATTTCTTGCGATTTGGTTTCAGGCCCTAGTTCGGGGTTCACCCCTGCTGCCTCCCCCGCGAGCTCCTCGCGAGCGGGGGCTGGGAACGACGCGCATGTGTTGCGCACACGTCCCTCCATGGCTAACGCTCGCTTCTTGCGAGGCCCTCTCAGGCGGATCGGCAGGCTCCTCCGGAACTCAAGACCTCGTGGCCCGGTCCGGAACTGGCCCGGACAAAGGTAAAACTGTACCAGTAGGCTCATGGCGGAACTCACGGATTTATGAAAGCACATCTTTAGCCTAGCCTAAGAACAAAAGCAATAATCTGTTTACATGAGGGGCTTCCCCTCCCAAAATGCTCTTACAACCTTCAGGGCCGTGCCTGAGCTTTCATATACAGGGTCAGCGACAAAGAAGCACAGGTTCAATCGGACATGTCGCTCACCGCGTCCTCCGGGTCGGCCTCAGACGCATCACTGGCGTCGCTGTCACCATCGCCGACGTCTCCGTCATCGTCACCGGCATCGTCGCCGCCATCGCCGGCGCTGCCCTAGCCATCGTCCACCATGCCGCCTCCATCTGCAGTGACCACCACCGCATCATCCTCGAAGTTGAAGGCCCTGACTAGGGTGTCCACATTGTCCTCAACCCAGCGTGCTGTAACACCCACAATGCGGCTATATCTCCCACGTGTCGGGGCACGACTTAGAGGCATAGCCGCATGGTAGTTTTGTCGCAAGAGGGGTAATCTTCACACAATCCCATGTACCGAATAAGAAAGGGATAAAGAGTTGGCTTACAATCGCCACTTCACACAAATAACAAGTTAAACATACATCATACAGAGTACAATCAAGGTCCGACTACGGAACCAAAACAAAAGAAGACAACCCCAAATGCTAGATCCCTGATCGTCCAAACTGGGCACCACTACTGATCATATGGAAAAGACACATAAGAACTACCAAGGTCTTCATTGAGTTCCCACTTGAGCTCGGTTGCGTCACCTGCAACTGTTTGGAAGTATCTGTGAGTCACGAGGACTCAACAATCTCACACCCGCGAGATCAAGACTATTTAAGCTTATGGGTAGGGTAAGGTAATGAGGTGGAGCTGCAACAAGCACTAAGTATATATGGTGTCTAACATACGTAAATAAGAGCGAGAAAAGAAGCAACGCAACGATCATGAAGCTAGAAGTGATCCTGAAACTACTTACGTACAAGCATAACACAAGACCGTGTTCTCTTCCTGGACTCCGCCGAAAAGAAACCATCACGGCTACACACGCGGTTGATGCATTTTAATTAAGTTAAGTGTCAAGTTCTCTACAACCAGATATTAACAAATTCCCATCTGCCACATAACCGCGGGCACGGCTCTCGAAAGTTTATACCGTGCAGGGGTGTCCCAACTCATCACAAGCACTCACGGTCAACGAAGGATATTCCTTCTCCCGAAAAGACCCGATCAGACTCGGAATTCCGGTTACAAGACATTTCGACAATGGTAAAACAAGACCAGCAAAGCCGCCCGATGTGCTGACAATCCCGATAGGAGCTGCACATATCTCGTTCTTAGGGCAACAACGGATGATACATCCTACGAGTAAAACCAGCCCTCAATTTTCCCCGAGGTGGCCCCGTAGTCTACTCAGTTCGGACCAACACTTAGAGAAGCACTGG
>NC_041386.1:372946923-372967704 GCF_002162155.2 Triticum dicoccoides
AAGAGGACCCTCGGGAGCGTGACTCCCAAGGGAAAAGTATAGGTGGTGGTGAGGCAAATGGTAAAACCAAGGTTGGGCCTTGCTGGAGGAGTTTTATTCAAAGCGAACTGTCAAGGGATTCCCATAACACCCAACCGCGCAAGGAATGCAAAATCAAGGAACATAACACCGGTATGATGGAAACTAGGGCGACAAGAGTGGAACAAAACACCAGGCATAAGGCCGAGCCTTCCACCCTTTACCAAGTATATAGATGCATTAATTAAAAATAATAGATATTGTGATATCCCAACATATCCATGTTCGAAACATGGAACAAACTTGTTGGGGATAAAGCTATCAGTTATGACCCGCCCAGGAGAGGCCGGGTCAGCCTCAATGGCAGGTTACACAAGAAGCCCAATAAACATTAAGATGATAGTTTATTAAATCTTATAGAAGGCCCAAGGGCCTAGAGTCGGCTTAAGGCCCAATATTACAAACCGTCGTATGTAAGGAAAGACTTGTAAAGAAAGGCATGTAAAGGAAGTCACCGAGCCGGTCGAGACTTTGTAGGCCACCAGACGTCAACCCATGTATATAAGGGGACGACCCGGTGGCGGCTTAGGGCAAGAAAGAAGAGATCGATAACCAAGCCGGCGAGTTAAGCCTCTTGGTGATCGAAACCCCAGCAATACCAACACAACTAGATGTAGGCTTTTACCTTCATCGTAAGGGGCCGAACTAGTATAAAACCTCTCGTGTCCTTTGTCCCAATTAACCCCTTTAAGCTTCCTAGTTGCGATGGCCCTATGACTAAGTCCTTTCGCTAGGACATCTGCCATGACAATTCCACGACAGTTGGCGCCCACCGTGGGGCCAGCACACGGTGGATTCGAGTTCTTGAAGGGCAACTTCGAAGGGCTCAAGGGATACGCTGTGGGCCAGATGACCAAGAGTCATCGCGGCAAGCTCTACATTGACGATGAAGGTTGGGGCCCCGAGGCCGGCTCAATTGAGTACGGATATCGGGTCCCCTTCGAAACGGCTCAGCGCGCGAGGACCGCCCGTGTTCAATCTGTCATGAAGCATGCCTTTGTAGGGTGCGTCCACGGCGGTGAATACTCTGAAGGATTGGTGGAGGGCGGTGAGATGACCGTCTGTTCTGACACTGCATCATCAACAGGCGAGACATACTCTTTGTACCAGCTGCAGGATGGCATGCTCGGGGGCTGTTCCGATGGCATCAGTATTCCGGACCCCCTTGAGCTACCGAATTGGGCCGGAGTCTTCATGGCAGGGACACAACCCGGGCAGAACTCCACAGCAGCAGCGACAATAGCTACCGGGTCGGCAGCAGCCAGGTCAGGAGACCCCGCGCGCCCCCCGGCTCAGATTCTAATGGACCTCATGGATAAACTGACGACTCTATTGACTGCCGTGGTAGAGCCGGCGGATAAAGCCTAGCATGACGCAGAGGTGGCACGTGTACGTGAAGAGATGGTGCAAGCTAAAGAAAATCTGGCCGCGGAGGAAGTCAGGATGTCAGCGGAGCGGGCGGCTTTGGGCGTTCGTGCTCAACAGCTTCAAGCGGAGACCTTCCGGCTCTCGGTGGATCTGAACACGTCAAACGAGGTCATGAGGAGAAGGCATCAGAAAACTCAGTCACGTCTACCTCTGACGCTCGATCCTAGGAACCTTTTTCATACGCCCAGAGCCGGGGGAAGCAACCCGCCGGAGGCAAACCGGATGACGACACCCGGCGCGCCGGTCCAACCGCGCGCCATGGAACCACCTCGTGTAATTGCCGCTCCACCTCATTACGTACCAACACCGCCGGGTCACTTCTCCAATCCCTTGGAAAACCTCATTACGGCGTCGGCTCGTTTGGCGGCTCTCCCGATGGAAGGTGACTCACCGTCGGCCGTCGAAACGCGAAGGGTGAGAGAACTTCTTCAAACAGCTCTAGCACAGCAGGATGCATACTCCTACAGTCGAGACAGGATCCATTCAACTCCTGCCCGAGCCGGAGCCCAAGCTATAGTAGGCATATGGAGTCAGCTGACATGTCAAGCAATGCTCAATGCCGCAACCGGCCGCACAAGTATGAGCCGGTGCAGGCTGGAGCCATTAACTTGGCGGATCAGGAGAGGATCCGGCAAGAGACGGAGCGAGTGGTTCAACTGGCAGCAGAGCAGGTGGCTCATCAGGACTTTCTGGCTTTTCCAGCAACCTCAGTTGAGGCAGGGGTGGCCACAAGAACCGGAGGTGTCCCTTGCCTGGTGCCGGCCATACGTAATGAGTGTTTGCCAAAAGACTTCAAGGGGCCCCGTAAAGTGCCTAATTACACGGCCGACTTACAGCCTGGGGCTTGGATTGAGAGTTATGAGATGGCTATGGAGTTGTTGGAGGTCAGCGACACGACAATGGCCAAGTATTTAACTATGATGTTGGATGGAACAACTCGTACTTGGTTGAAGGGGTTGCCACCCAATTCTATCGGCTCATGGGCGGAGTTGAGGGCCCGATTCATCCAGAATTTCAAAGACACGTGTAAGCAGCCTATGTCGATTGTGGACCTGACTAATTGTAAGCAAAAGGACGGTGAGTCTACAACCCATTGGGTGCACCGGGTCAAGGAGATAATACATTCGTCTGATAAGATGGATGCCGGCTCAGTAGTCTTGATGTTGGAGAAAAAATGCCGTTTTGAACCTCTGAAGCAGAAGTTGGGGCAGCTCAAGCGTGACTGCAATGACATGGGCCAGTTGATGGTGGCTCTTGTCAAGTACACTGATTCTGATAGTACCAAAGACCCGGTGTTTGACGAAGAAAAGACAGCGAAGGGAAAGAAGAACGACAACGGCAAGGGTCACCAGCATAACCCGACAAATCAAGGAGGTAATAAACGTAAGGCTGATGAGTTTGTTGCTAACACCAATGCGCAGGGCGGAAATCAACGGTGCAAGGGTAGCCAACCCCCTCGGTGGGGCGGGTCAGGTCCCACCCTTGAGCAACTATTGAATGAGCCTTGTCCAAGGCACGGCACCCGGGAGAAGCTAGCCACCCACCTGTGGAAAGATTGTACAATCATGAAGGCGTTTAAAAATTTAAACGCGTTTGACGGAGGTCACGACCTAGGTGGCGGTTCAGGTGGAGGCGGTTTCCATGGCCCGGGCACCGGTTCAGGTGGAGGAGGATTTCACGGTCAGGGCCATCCTGGTAACCAAGGAGGATATAATCCACAACCCGGCCAAGGTAATCAGCAGCAACAATCCAGATATCAGAGCAACCCAAAATAGCTGAATAGTGGGCAATACCATGTGTTCACCACTAGTTTATGTAAGAGGGACCAGAAGCTTCACAAGAGGGCCGTCAATGCCGTTGAGCCGGCAATTCCATGTTACTTACGTTGGTTAGAGCAGCCTATTGTGTGGAGCAGAGAGGATCACCCACCCCAGGTTGATAATCCGGGTCACTTGGCCTTGGTAGTGGCGCCTCAGGTTGGTGGATATAAATTCACTAAGGTACTCATGGATGGAGGCAGCAGCATCAACATCCTCTACTATGAGACGTTCCGCCGGATGGGGTTGACTGATAAGAGTCTTAAACAGTCTAACACTGTTTTTCACGGTGTGGTACCTGGCAAGTCGGCATACCCAGTTGGTAAGATTGAACTGGAAGTAGCCTTTGGAGAAGAGTATGACTCCAGAGCAGAAAAATTAACCTTTGAGGTGGTTAAGATCAAAAGCCCATATCATGCTCTGTTTGAAGGGCCGGCTTATGCCAAGTTCATGGCTCGGCCGTGTTATGTATATTTGCAGCTCAAGATGCCGGGTTATAAGGGCACCATTATAGTACATGGGAGCTGGAAAATAGCTTTGGAGTGTGAAGAAGGTGATGCTGCCTATGCTGAGTCTGTTTGTGCAACCGAGGAGTTAAAGTTTTACAAGGATCACGTTGACCCGGCAGACATGACATCGTTAAAGAAACTAACAACAGAGCATGAGCCGGTGTTGAAGTTCAAATCAGCTGATGAGACCAAGATGGTTGACTTTGTGCCTAGCGACTCATCCAAGCAGTTCATCATCAGTGCAAACTTGGATCCAAAATAGGAAAGCGCTCTCATCGAGTTCATCCGTGAGAACCGGGACATCTTTGCATGGAAACCTTCCGATATGCCGGGTGTCCCGAGGGAACTCGCTGACCACACTCTCAATATTGATACAAAGTTTAAACATGTTAGACAATTTCTCCGACGGTTCAATGAAGAAAGGCGCAAGGCCATTGGAGAAGAGGTGGCCCGGCTCTTGGCGGCCGGGTTCATTGTAGAAGTCTTTCACCCAGAGTGGTTAGCCATCCCGGTGCTTGTACTAAAAAAGAACGGCACCTGGCGTATGTGTGTGGACTACACCGATTTAAACAAGGCTTGTCTGGCTGACCCTTTCGCCCTCCCCCGTATTGATCAGATCATCGATGCTATGGAGGGTTGCACACGTTTGAGTTTCTTGGATGCTTATTTAGGTTATCATCAGATCAAGATGGCAGTCAAAGATCAGGAGAAGACGGCTTTTATCACTCCTTTTGGAGCTTTCTGCTATGTGTCTATGCCTTTTGGGCTTAAGAGTGCCCAGGCGACTTACCAACGGTGTGTGCAGAATTGTCTTCATGATCAGATTGGGCATAATGTTCATGCTTATGTGGATGATATAGTGGTAAAATCCAGGAAAGAGGAAACCTTGGTCGCAGATCTGAAAGAGACCTTCGATAATCTCCGGGTCTACAAAATGATGCTTAACCCGGCCAAGTGTGTTTTTGGAGTCCCAGCCGGCAAGCTCTTGGGTTTTTTGGTGTCCAACGGAGGTATTGAAGCTAACGCGGAGAAAATCAAGGCAATTACATCCCTGGCCAAACCAACATACATCAATGACGTTCAACGGCTGGCGGGTCGTTTGCTGCTTTGAGCTGGTTCATAAGCCGACTAGGGGAGAAGGCGATTCCTTTGTATCAGATGATGAAGAAAATAGATGATTCTGTTTGGAGTGATGCTGCAAACTCTGCTTTTGAAGATCTGAAGACACATCTTGCTGAGCCGCCGGTCCTTGCTGCTCCAATTGAGAAAGAGCCGATGTTGTTATATGTAGCCGCCAACTCACGAGCTGTTAGTGTGGCAGTTGTGGTGGAGCACAAGGAGGTTGGCAAGGAGAATCCGGTTCAACGACCGGTTTACTATATCAGTGAGGTGTTAATTGAATCCAAACAACGATACCCACATTGGCATAAGCTCGTATATGGGGTGTTCATGGCGAGCCGGAAGCTTAAACATTATTTTCAGGGTCACCCAATCGCCGTGGTTAGCTCTGCTCCTTTGGGAGACATCATTCAAAACAGAGAAGCCACTGGACGAGTCGCCAAGTGGGCCATTGAGCTTGGGTCTCATGGGTTGAAGTATGTACCATGTACTGCAATCAAATCTCAAGCACTGGTTGACTTTATTAATGACTGGACAAAGATGCAGATGCCAGAAGAGAAACTAGACATCACATATTGGACTATTCATTTTGATGGGTCCAGACAGTTGGAAGGCTCGGGGGCTGGAGTTGTTTTAACCTCCCCTCGAGGTGAAAAATGTTGTTATGTGTTACGGCTGATGTTTCCTTGCACTAACAACGCAACAGAGTACGAAGCCTTGCTCCATGCTTTTCAAGTGGCCAAAGAGATGAGTCTGAGCCGGGTCAGGTGTCTTGGCGACTCAGATTTAGTGGCTCAACAGGTATCAGGCAAGTGGGATTCCAAAGACCCTCTCATGGCGGCTTATCGCCGCGAAGTTGATGCTATTGCAGGACATTATAAAGGATATTAGGTGGATCACATCGACCGTAGGAAGAACGAAGCGGCTGATGCTCTAATCCGGTTGGGATCTCAGCGTGAGCCGGTGCCACCTAACACCTTTTTGGATGTTTTGCATAACCCATCTGTCAAGGAAGAAGATCTAGCCGTTCCTGACCCGTAGGCGCAGTTGGTGGCGGCTCTTCATGTCATCCCAGATTGGACAGTGCCATTCTTGGCTTACATGACCCGGGGAGAGTTGCCAGCGGATGAGACCCTAGCTCGACAGATAACCCGGCGGTCTAAGTCAATGACTATTTCTGATGGAGAACTATACCATCGCAGTGTCTCTGGAGCGTTTCAGCAGTGTGTTTCCCCTGAAGAAGGCCAATAAATACTTCGTGAGATCCATGAAGGCGATTGTGGTCATCACGCTGGGTCAAAATCTCTGGTGGCCAAGGCTTTTCGTCACGGTTTTTACTGGTTGACAGCTCATGCTGATGCAGAGGATCTGGTCAGCAGATGTGATGGATGTCAAAAGTTCGCACGACAAGCACATGTGCCGGCTCAAGAACTCCGGATGATTCCAATCACTTGGTCGTTTGCGGTCTAGGGGCTTGACATGGTGGGACCTTTCAAAAGGTCCAAGGATAAAAAGACACATCTTCTAGTGGCAGTTGATAAATTCACAAAGTGGGTTGAGGCAGAGCCGGTGAGTAAGTGTGTTCCGGCCACGGCGGTTCAGTTCATGAAAAAGGTGATCTTCCGTTTTGGTTTTCCACACAGCATTATCACTGACAATGGCAATAATCTGTCCCAAGGGGCTATGGAGGAGTTTTGTCAATGTGAGCATATTCGGCTTGATGTTTCTTCTGTAGCTCATCCTCAGTCCAATGGTCAAGCTGAGAGAGCAAATCAGGAAATTTTAAAAGGTCTCAAACCCCGGCTTATGGTTCCTTTACATCGAATGCCAGGTTGCTGGGTAGAGGAATTACCCTCGGTGCTGTGGAGTATCAACACCACACCTAACAGGTCTACATGTTACACACCTTTCTTCATGGTGTATGGAACATAAGCAGTGTTGCCTAGTGACATCCGTCATGACTCGCCCCGTGTGGCAGCTTATGTTGAAGTCAATAATGAACAAGCCAGACAGGATGCACTCGACTTGTTAGATGAAGAAAGAGACTTAGCAGCGGCTCGATCAGCAATTTATCAACAGGACCTGCGCCGTTACCACAACCGCCGGGTTAAGTCCAGGACTTTTTAGGAAGGCGGCCTGGTGCTCCGGCTCATCCAGGATCTGTCAGATGCACACAAGTTATCCCCACCTTGGGAAGGACCCTTTGTGGTCAGCAAGAACTTAAACAACGGGTCATATTACCTCATTGACGTCTGAGAGCACAAAGACTCACGTAAGTCGGAGGAAGAGACCCGCCAGCCGTGGAACATTGCTCAACTTCGGCCATACTACACCTGAGCCACCGGCTCTCATCATGTACATACTTTAACATTGTATATACCATGATAAGTAATAAAGCAGGACAATCGGTCTCTTTTCTTTTTCAAAAGATTATGCATCTTTGTTATTTCTTATTTTCAAATGACTATTAAGGAGCTGATCATATTTGAATCAAGTCTAACCTTTTTTGGTCCGACTTATGATCGTATTCGAATCTAGCTGCAACTCTCATGGTCACTTGGGGGCTTCCTGTTCAAACATAGGTCATATTCGAACCGAAGAGAACATAGCTGTCGTAACCCTCTTGATCGGCTCAAGGCCAAACTCACTAGGGGGCTTCTTGATCGTATCCTAATCATACCTTAACCCCTTTTGGGCCCGACTTGGATCGTATTCGAATCAGGATCGTTAAAAACCTCTCAAGGTCATTTGGGGGCTTCCTGTTCAAGCATAGGTCGTATTCGAACCAAAGAGAACATAGCTATCGGTACCCTCTTGATCGACGCAACGCCAAAGCCACTAGGGGCTATATGGTCGTATTTGAACCTTAGCTTAACCCCTTTGGTCCGGTTTACTAATCGTATTCGAATCAGAAACCCCCAAATACAAAGTTAAATCATACTTATTACATATTATTTTCTTTTTAGTTTTTTGTTGTCTCAATTTCACAAATAATTAGCATGATCTTCTTCACCGGCTGGACTATTTGACTACAAAGCCGCCAAAGTATGATGATCGTTAAGTATTCAGAAGCATTGACTTCTCAAAAAGATTGAGTTATCAAATTCATCACCCGGATTATTTAAACCAATGGTCTAAGGATCAAAGGTATGGCTATTGTTTATATGCAATTGCCTGCTGCATTAACAAAAGGGTTAGTTTCAGCCTTGTTCTCTTTTTATATCTGTTTCTGTTTTCATATTGGCTACAAGCCGGATGTTTTAACCCGTTCGGTACTAAGCCACTAAGCTAGTTTTTTCTCTTGTATTTACAGGAACAGAGCGGAAGTATTACAGGGATAACCATAAATATGATGCATATATTGACATCAGGAAACACAGAATCACATACAAGTGTTTTATGCGCGATGGCATAAGCAAAGCATGAAGTGTTTTCACAGCTAAACTATTACAAGGATTTTATAAGCCCATGAAGATGGTTATTGCTCCTCCCTCGCCGGATCACCACCCTCTGTTAACTGGAAGCTGGGTTTTGACCAGTCAAAACCATTCACGGCGACAAATTCTGCTTCTTCGTCAATCAGGCCGGACGGGTCAACTTTCGGGGCAAATGTATTTTCACGAACAGGCGGGATTAAATCTGTCACCTTGTACGAGGGAGTTGCCATCTTCTTATTTTCAACATCAAAACCTGGCTGATACTTGTCGATATTGGTTTCATCTCCAAGAATAGTTTCCTGAGGTCGGACTCCGCGCACGCAGGCCATGAAGTCATCCTGCTCAAAGGGAGATCCGTCTTCCTTCATGGTGGGATATCCTCTGGCCACGTCCGCCGGGTCTAGATCTGGCACCCAAGCCTTGGAGCGACTCAGGGCAGTCAAAGCTCCGGCTCTCGCACAGGAGCGCTTCACTTCTTGAAATCTGGCGGGTAGGATTGACAGTTTCTTCAAGAGGTCGCTGAGCCGGTTGGGTCCTTGATTGGCAGGAGAGATGGCGGCAAGTGCCCGTTGTGTGCCAATATACAGTTGTTCCACTAAGGTATACACTGCCTTCAGTTTAATGACATGATCTTGGCTCAGATTCTTGCTTCGTGGGCCTGCACATATTTTATAAACAAAGTCAGCTGGTGGCTTATATTCTGGATCAGCAAAAAGTACACAAGATTAAAGACAGATGGCTTACCAAAGATGGCGGCCACCATTTGAGACACCCGGCCCTTTAAACCGTTCAGCTCTGTTGAAACCTCTTCAAGGGCTGCTTCGGCCTTCTCGGCGTGTTGCGTCAGAAGCGTTTTTCCTCTGCCCAGGTTTTCTTCTTGACAGTGAAGCTAGTCTTTAAATTTTCCGTCTCAGAGAGACTTATTTGCAATTTGGAGTTAGTAGACTTGATTTCTGCCTCCTGACCCGCTAGCCGGGTCTTCGCATCAATCAATTGCGAGCTCAGTTCAGATAAGGCACTCTGCACAAAACGTACCTAGATGAGGCAAGATTTCGCTTAAGGTTCAAAAATCAAGATTCAAGTCTCAAGTACTTTACAAAGACCACTTGACACTTGGGGGCTAATGTATGCCAAAACAATTTCTTATGACTATAAAGACATACTTTAAGTCCCAAGTACTTTACAAAGTAACAACACTTGGCAGTTGGGGGCTAATGTATGCTATTCAGCAAGTTTCTCAAGGTTAAGCCGGATTATGAAGTTCTTTGAATATGATGCAAGACAATTTAAAGTACCAGCTCATTTATGATCAAAATGAACCGGTCCTTGGGGACTACATGTAAAGTTTTGTTCTATTTTATTAAACTCAAGAGAAGTTTCAAAGGTAAAAGTCTTGGCCTATATTATCAAGTCTATAGATCATTCCGGTTCTCTCATAATCTGAAGACTTGGGGGCTGGCAGAATATAGATAAGCCGGAAGAACATACCTCGTATTTCAGCTGCAATTGTTTGACCATTTCGATCTCTGAGTCGCGACTGGAGTGCACATGGCTGAGATAGCCGGATAAAATATCATTGGCATTTAGATGATCATAATGTGCAATGTCAAAGTGCACTTTCTGCCTCTCCAACGCCTCTTGTTTTGCCGTGTGACAAGCCAGCACGGTTGGATTCCGCGCTTCAACAAAACGGCTCCCGATGATCAAAACGTCTTGTGCAGACGATGATGGCGGGTTGGCCGAGCTCGATGGTCCAGTTGTGGAAGGGTTAATGGTGGTATCATCAACTGACGACTCAGGAGGATTTGCTTATGCATTGACAGGCGGGTCTTCTGGAGTTTCAATTGATGGAGGAGAAGGTGGCCTTGCCGGTTCAGGAGCAAGGACTGGCGTGTCTTCTGCCGGTTTAGTCACCTTGGCCTTCTTAGACTTAGCTTGGCCACTAAGTGAAAGATTATAGGACTATTAGTATAAAGAGACAATTTGAAAAACATGGAAGACAAAGGATTTTTCCTTACCCAGGGGCAGTCTTGAAGGCCGGAAACTGGGTTTGAGATGAGTCGCCAGAAGAGCGAGATACCTCCTGCAAAGATAAAGCAAAGTAAGTAATACAAGGAAGGGCATCCATTAACAGAAAGTCGAAGACAAAGAAATAAACCTCATTCTGGTGTTTTTGAGGAGTTTGTTGAAGAACAACAGCCGGTTCGTCTTCGGTCCGGGCTTGACGGCGGCTCTCATGTTGCTGTTTTTTCAAAAGAAAGTGAGGGTCCAGATAAGCCAAAGGGTGTGAAAACCTTACTTTCCGGGTTACGACTCAAAGTTTCTGTCTTGGCAAATGGGCTGAGTCAGAGGAAATAGTTACCTCTTCTTCGACGGCCTGACTGGCCCTAGTGTCATCCTGGTAATGATCAGTGTTAATAAGATTGTTAAAAAATTGGCCAAGGGAGTCAAGGGCTACCTCTGACTCAGAAGAATCGTCAAGCTTCATCCAATCTTCAGCAGTGCTCTTCTTCTTTTTCGACATCCAGGTCGTTTTCTTGGCGTTTATGGCGGCGGCTCTTGCTTTCTTGGCAGCTTCATGGTCATATTTAACTTTCCAGAAATCAGATCTGGCCTACAGACAGGTAAAAACAAGATGAAAGGTCAGACAAGTATTAAACAATACAGCTGGGAAAAATACAAAGGAGGGAGATTAGAGTGTCCTTACTTCTGGCACCGGATTAAGCTTGCAGAAGGGGTTTAACCCGACGATACTGCAGTCTTCGTATTTTCCGTTCACCAGAAGGGTTGACATTGAAACAATATCTTCTTCCGTTAGTTGAGCGGAGCTATGACGAAGAGAGTCATCCAGGCCTCCACCATACTCGTACATCAGT
Organism: Triticum dicoccoides; assembly: GCF_002162155.2. Classification (NCBI taxonomy): domain Eukaryota; kingdom Viridiplantae; phylum Streptophyta; class Magnoliopsida; order Poales; family Poaceae; genus Triticum; species Triticum dicoccoides. The sequence continues at coordinate 372,958,188 of NC_041386.1, forward strand.
TTTGACCGACGGCTTAGAGGGATGACCCGCCATGAGATCCAGCAGCGGGTCAGATCAACTCCAGTTAACCCGTTCCCTAACAAAGCATTAATCCTTTCGATGGATGGTATCAGCTTCTTGCGTTCAGCATCAATGAGCTTGTCAGGGAGCGCGAACTTGGAGTCAAGACATTCGGGGCGATAACCCGACAGTGGCTTCTCGTTTGCCGGTGAAATGTCTTGACAGTAGAACCAAGTCTGATTCCAGTCCTTTGGATGACTCGGCAAGACTATGAGGGGGAAGACAGCGCCCTGCCGACGCTGAATTGAGATGCCTCCAAGCTCCAAGCTAAGGCCGTTGGTGCCCTCGTTCTGCTAGTTCAGATAAAAATATTCTCTAAACAGCTCCACGGTCGACTCTTCTTGAAGATACACTTCACAGAGCACTTGGAAGTTACAGATGTTAGAAATGGAATTGGGCCCGATATCTTGTGGGTGAAGTTTGAAAAAGTGGAGGACCTCTCTGAAGAACTTTGAGCCGGGCGGTGAGAAGCCACGGTTCATATGGTGAGTAAAAACAATCACTTCGCCAGCCCTTGGATTGGGCCGTTCTTCGTCCGGGTTAGGGGCACAGTAAGACATGACGTCTTTTCCTGGCAAATATCCTATGGTGAAGAACTCCTTCAAATGTTCCTCAGTTACGGTTGAGGGAACCCAGTTACACATGGTTGTTGCTTTGGATGACATGATGTTCAAACACGAACTGAAAAGAAAGGCAACATGCCGGTTCAATTCAATGGTAAAATTAACAGTTCAATGATGATAATACAGGGAAGTAATGGCGGCTTAGTTAAGGGCTAATGCCATATAAGGAAAAGTAAGCCGACACAGTAAGCCGCCATGACTATAGATATTTGAGAAAAGCAAATTCAGCTAAATGTTGATACAAACAAGTTTCCTAACTGCTTGGTATTATTCCAGATCAAATGGCTATTCAAAATGTGAAAAATTCTAGACCTAAAAAGTTTAGCATAGATGAGTCTGTAAGTTCTAATGAGATCTCTCAACCAGAGAAAGGGATCCGTGGGCATCAAGAGTAGGCACAAAAACACTACCGCACAAGCATATATATCTTTTTGGATCAAGAAGAGGCCTGCGGTAGAATAACTACGAAGAACTACGATGAACTATGAAGAACACGAAGAAATTTGGAATCCCTAATGCGGATCTGAGAAGTGAAAAGGAGAACACTTACAACCACGGATCTTCTGCGGAGGTCGCCGCCGTTCTCTGGACCGATTCGGGTTGATGCAGCGGCCAAGGTCGACGGAGACGGAGGAGAAGCGCGGCGGCGGTGAGGCTCGAGCAGCAGGAGGGTTGCGAGAGGAAGAAGACGGAGAGAGAGAGAGAGAATAATGAGGAAGGCCGAGGCGTGCCTATTTATAAGGAAAAATGTGAACAGACGGGCGTGAAAATCGAGGGGGAGCCGAATAATGGTTATCCAACTACACATACGCCTCGATTCTCGGAAGACATTAAAGATGAAGATCCGTTGGTGTAACGCCCTCGATGCGGCTATATCTCCCACGTGTCGAAGCACGACTTAGAGGCATAACCGCATTGAAAGCAATGTCGCAAGTGAGATAATCTTCACACAACCCATGGAATGCATAAGGGAAAAAGATACATAGTTGGCTTACAATCGCCACTTCACACAATTACATGAATAAAGCATTACATCATACAGATACAAACAAGGTCCGACTACGGAACCAAAATAAAAGAAGAACCCCAAATGCGACAAGGTCCCCGATCGACCCCAACTGGGCTCCACTACTGATCAACTAGAACGAAGCAAGATAAAGGACAAGATCTTCAACGAGCTCCTCCTGAGCTTGGTTGCGTCATCTGCATGGACTCAACGGCACCTGCAAACTGGTTTTGGAAGTATCTGTGAGCCACAGGGACTCAGTAATCTCGCACCCTCGCGATCAAGACTATTTAAGCTTATGAGTAAGGTAAAGGTATGAGGTGGAGCTGCAGCAAGCGACTAGCATATATGGTGGCTAACATACGCAAAAGAGAGCGAGAAGAGAAGGCAAAGCACGGTCGATAGAAGTATGATCAAGAAGTGATCCTAAAACAACCTACGTCAAGCATAACTCCAACACCGTGCTCACTTCCCGGACTCTGCCGGAAAGAGACCATCATGGTTACACACGCGGTTGATGCATTTTTTTTGAATATGTACTGCAAGGCAACAGCCTCACAACTCTTTATTGAAAACAACAAAGAATAAAGTCCTAGTACAAGTCCATACAAGTAAAGGAAAGAGGAAGACAGAAATACTTACAAACTTACAACCCAAGCAGGGCAAAGAAAAACACTACCTAAGGAAGGTTAGAGATCCAAGTTAGAAGGCTATCCTTGAATTTACATTTTATCCTATGAGAAAGAAGAGTTATGTCATGGATGAAGTTATGTCTCCATGCACTGAAAGAAGGTGTCTCATTCCTGAAAACCTTGCCATTCCTCAAGATCCAAATGTTCCAAGCTGCTGTAAAGACCACTTCAGTGAAGAAAGAATGCCCAAAATCCTTCCTAGCCTTTACTGCCATGTTGTATGTTGTCATCCCAGGCTGTGGGTCCCAGATAATATGCAAGTAATTCCAGACTCTAATGCTAAAATTACGAGAGAAGAACAGATGTGCACGATCTTCATGGATCAGATATGGACATAGAACGCAAGTATGATCTTCCACATGCTAATGCCTTCTGAGTAGCATGTCTCTGGTGTTTAAACGATCTCTCAGCAGTAACCAACCAAACATTTTGATTTTCAATGTACATGAAGATTTCCAAATCCATTGGAAGATTGGATCAACAACAATATGCTGATGCTCATACACATAGAAGGATTTGGGTCCGAAACAACCCTTATGAAAAGGCCAAATCCATGCGTCATGAGTTGCAGAGCAAGAATAAGCATGCGTCAGCTGTTGAAGACATTCAAGCTCAGCAAAGGCTTGTGTAGAGAGGGGCAAATGCAAATTTGACAAAAACTCCTGGGAAAGCACATCAGACACTGAAAGCTGCTCATCAATAACAAAGGAGAAGAGCCTGGGAAATTTTTCACTGAGACAGGAACCCTTAAGCTCAACCATCCATCTGTCAGACCAAAAGAGAATGGACCTGCCATCACCCAATGTTGGAGTAGCCATCTGACAATATTTGTCAGCCAATTTAAACACATCACGCCACCAAAAAGATCCATAGAGTGTGGTAGTATGAGGGACAGAGTTGGCATAGTAGGCATTCCAAATAAGGCCAACCCAGGGGATGTCATGATGATTATAAAATTTGTGCAAGAACTTCATAAGCAAGGCCTCATTCTGCACCCTGAGATTAAGCACACCAAGACCCCCTTTGTTTTTTGGTAAGCATACCAAGTCCCAAGCAGCTAGAGATTGTCTTGGAGTATCAGAGTTCCCTCTCCATAGACATTGTCTCTGAATCCTTTCAATTTGCTTCAAAATTCCAGTTGGGATGAATAGTGTGCACAGGAAGTATATGGGCATTGATGTTAAAACAGACTGGAGCAACTGCAACCTACTACCTTGATTCAGAAAACATGAAGTGGCAGACAATCTTCTTTCAATCCTATGCACAAGGGGCATGAGGTCTTGGATTGAGGGCCTTGTAGTCCCCATGGGTAGACCCAAGTAAGTAAAAGGCATGGTTCCTATACTACATCCAAGAATTGAGGCCAACCTGTTAGCTTCATCAGGTGACATGTTCATAGGCACCATAAGGGATTTTGTAAAGTTCACAGATAATCCTGTTGTGGCAGCAAAGACATCAAGCATGTCTTTAAGAGCAAGCAGTTGATGATCAATAGCAGGCAACACAATTAGTGTATCATCAGCATACTGAACAATGGGGTAATCCTAGCTGTTGGAAGGGATTGGCAAAGTCAGAATTCCTTTACTGCAGATGTCATTGACAACAGACTGAAGCAGGTCAGCAGCAAGGACAAAAAGAAGAGGTGACATTGGGTCTCCTTGCCCGACTCCTCTCTTACATTTAAAATGGTTACCAGGAACACCATTAAGAAGCACAGAAGAAGAACCAGAAGACAAAATAGTTTGCATCCAGGAAATCCATTTGTCATTAAAACCCTTGTATCTTAAGATTCTAAGAATGGCATCATGCTCAATAGTGTCAAAGGCTTTAGTAAAATCCAATTTCAGCAGCACTATTGGTCTCTTTGAAGCATTACACTAGTGGATATACTCAAAACACCAAGCTAGACAATCCTGAATTGACCTGGATTTAATAAACCCATATTGGTTTTTATGAATACAGGAAAGGATGACCTTCTGCAACCTGTTTGCCAAAAGTTTAGTGAGGAATTTCAAACAGGTATTTGTCAAAGATATTGGCTTGTAATCATTCAAACCCTCAGGTGAAAGCTTTTTTGGAATCAAGGTTATGAGAGAACTGTTGATACACTCCAAATCAAGGTGCCCCTCAGACAACTCTTTGACCAGTTGATGAAAGTCATCTTTAATTATGTGCCAACACTTCTTAAGAAAAAGGCCAGTGAAACCATCTGGCCCAGGTGCTCTGTCAGGAGGCATTTCCTTAATAACACAATCAATTTCCTGCTCAGAAAAGGGCTTGGTCAAGTCATCTAGTCCCTGAACCTTCTTGATAATATTTGGCATATCAAAACCCATTTGTGTATTATTTGTGCATCCCATCCTCTGCTTGAACTCCTGCAAAAATAGTCCAACAATTGATGCATGATCAGAGGTCACCTGCCCATCATCAGAAGTTATACTAGAAATAGAGTTATTCATGTATCTCTCTGTGGCCATGGCATGGAAAAATTTGGTGTTTTCCTCTCCCACTTTAATGTTTCTAATGATACATCTCTGCTTCCAGTAGATAAATTGCAACCTTAGAGTTTCCTCCAAATGCAATTTTACAATTTTCCTGAAATTTTCCTCAGGCCCAGACAAAGGCCTTAACTCCTCAAGACCATCCAGACAAAGAATTACTTTATTGCAGTTGGAAATTAGAGCCTTGACAGTGGAAAGGCTAATGTGCCAATGTTCGAGTGCCTGCCTGAGAGCTTTGAACTTTGCAGATATTATAGCAGCAGAAGATCTCTTATGAACTGGCCTACTCCAAGATTCACTGACACAATCAAGAAAACCAGGCAAATTAGTCCAGTAATTTTGAAATCTAAATACTTTGGCCTTGGGAATAGTGGTTTTGATTTGCACCACACATGGCACATGATCTGAAGTGGTTCTAGCCAGAGGTAGGACCATAGTGTTAGGATAAGAACAAGTCCATGAAGGGGTTGTAAAAAACCAATCAATCTGTTCAAGCAAAGGAGCAGTTTGCATATTTGTCCAAGTGTACTTTCTGCCCTTGATAGGTAGTTCAATTAAGCCCAGATGCCCAATAACCTCATTAAAGATGAACATATCATTAATATCACCACCTGGTTTATTCCTATTTTCCATTGATCGCATGAAATTGAAATCACCCAGTAACAGCCAGTTAGCATCATCAGGGATAATTATATCATGCAACAATTAATAAAATTATCTCTAGCTGGGTTTTGACAGGGTCCATAGACTGAAACTAGAGTCCAGGTTTGGGAGTTATGAATAGACTTGAACTCCACCATAATACCAAAAATATTGGACTCAATTAGCTTTCCAGCAAACAAAGCAGTATTCCATACGACTAACAACCCACCCGAAGCTCCAGACGAAGGCACATGGATAAACTGATCGAAACGTCGTGGACAACACTTACGGATGAAACGCTGATCAATAACCTCACATTTTGTTTCTTGGAGGCAAGCAATGGAACAAGCACTTTCATCGATTTTCTGACGAACTGCACGCTTTCTGTCATCTGAATTCAGACCTCGCACATTCCAACAAAGAACTTTCCAATCTCTAACATCATTCTGATTCATTACAGACCATAATAAAGTAATAGCAAAAGACTGTCACATAATGACAGTACCAGTTCAGCCAAGGGATAGCATAAAAGTTCAGACAAAGCCTAAAAGATAAGTGTAGATAAATGGTTTTCACAAGGGTTAACCATAAACCCCACCAAATGAAACGATCAGCTATCATTGGAACTAGGAGGAGCAGAAGACTTGCAAGAAGAAGCCTCAAGCTTCTCCTTAGTGAGCTTCTCTGGCCCAATGCCGAGGCGAAGACCAACCTGCTGCAGCACATTGATTGGCGTGGGCGGCGGCACAGTAGGTTGATCTGCATCGTGAGGAGGAGCCCGTGGTAGTTCGCCATCCACAGCAACCTTGCGCTTCTTCTGAGGCTTTGCTGCAGGTTTCTTCTTAGGGGACTTGGCTGGATTAGAATGCCTGAAGCCATCACGTAGGGCTGAGAGCCTGACACTGCGCCTAACCTCAGACTCAACAATCACAGACTTTGGTTTACGAGCACGAGCTGGACGCTGACTTGGGGCCGCAGAGAAATTGAAGGCATACATCTCAACAGCAGACAAAGCTGGATCAACCATGGCACAATCCTCAGCAACATTGTCAAAACAAAGTGCACGAGCAACAGGAGGCTTCCATGGAATATTCACCATCCGACGAACAGGTGAAGGATGAAAAACCAGCTTGTTCTTCATAGTAGAGTAAGAGAAAGATACCTCCCAAGAGCGCTTAGACAGTAGAATTGGTTTAAAAGGATTGTAGAACTGTAACCCTCGAGGAATGTGCATTGTATCAAAGACTGGCATCATACGCTGAAAAGATCTTGTCCATTGCATTACCGGAGGAAGCTCTGGTCTGAAAACTGTCAGAACTTGACCAATAACAACATGAGGCTGGATCAGAGGAGGCACATAGGCTGCCACAACACCTTGCTGATTATTGACAGATCCCTCAGCAGAATCAACAGGCCCCGAGTTCTCTAAAACCACTAACTCTTGAGAAGCAGGTAGTGCTTCATCCTCATGAATCTCCTCAATAATGACATTGTCATGCTGGTTATGAGGCTGCGGATCATCATTGTGAGCATGAGGGTCTTCATTCCAGCCCAGCTCTGGAAACTCAGGCATGACAAAGTTAACATCATCAAAAGGCATGTTCCCGGGCAGCGGATGAGGGTTTCCATTGAAAGGCATCGGATCTTCATCAGCTGGCATAATGTCAGCAAATTCTGCAGAGAGCACATAAATAGGTGCTGTCCAAGAAAGACGCGTAGCTCCAAAGTCTGCATACTCACGATAGACAACATCCGTAGGTACTTGCTGAGGGCTTGGGAAAGAAACATAAACAAGAGTCCTGACTAGCCGCGGATCATCCTGATGCCAGATATGAAAACGACCAAAGGTGCTAACTACCTCAGAAATATGCTGTGTTGTGCGGTAATCCAAAGGAACACCTAACATCATAATCCAGCCCCTACGAAAACCCTGAATAGCTCTGTGATTGATGCCTTGATCATGAGGAACAAACCGAACAAAGTGACCATTGCCAAGATCATAAGGAGGATGATTTATAATGGCATGCCTAGATGCAGGAGATCGGAACTCAAACAAACCAACACCCTCAATCCATTGCTGATCACTAAGAACGTCACGGTGAAGCTGAGTCATCACAAAATCACTAACCAGTTGCCGGAAGTGATGAATCTGTCCAGGTGGCGGCGGAGGCTCAACAAAGCCAATGGCAAACTGCTCATGGCGATGGTCCGGCGCAATGGCCGGAGAGTAGAAAGTCCGAGGCACGCGGGTTGGCCCTCCATCGATGAACTCGAACCTCGGTGGAAGGAACTCAAGAGGATCCAGGGGAAAGTTTGCCATGTCTTGCTCTGGTGGAGGTGGAGCAGGTTAGTGGTGCACGGGAAGGGGTGAAGACGTGATGGGACTCGTCTGCACCGACGCGTGGATCGTCTCTATACCCGAGGAGTCCCTAGGCGTAGGAGGCTGACTCGTGGCGGGCATGGGAATCAACAGTGGAGATTTTTCTGGATTTTGCTTCGTGTGTTTAACTCTCCAAACATAACCATTATCCTGGGCCCAATTAATGCAATCCCGACGACGATGACCATAACATGAGCAAGCCAGGCAAACAGGACAAGAGATCGACAAGTGGCCCCGCTGGTGACAGTTGGAACAAGTTAGAACACGGTCCACCATGTCATTGACCATCTCATCAAACAAATCAACAGCTTCCTGAGTAGACGTGATATCCATTGGCTGGGTGGTGGGCTGTAGCCCGTCATGCAAGGCTGGCCCAACATGGGATGCAGGAGAGACGAGAGCAGACGAGAACAAATTAACAGCCTCAGGTGAATTCCGTTGAATCCGCGGCGGATCAACAGAACCAAGAACAATCGACGGAGAAGCAACAATCCACTGGAGATTCGCCGGCGGCGATGGTCGAATGATCAAACGCTCATTTGCCGGGACAACATATCCAGCATCAGAAACTGTATCAATACAATCCTGCGTGGCCGGATATCTATAACCCTTGCATGCATCATAGCTTTGGAATGTTGCAAAAGAAATTTTCTTTTGCACAGAACCAGAAGATCTAAAAGAGGACTTAGACGGTGGTTTATGCATAGCGATCATCCCAAGCGCCGCCCGTCTCTTAGATGGACTAACTAAGATCCATTCCGCATCACTTTGCAACTTCCAAAGTTTAAACTCACGAACCCAATTTGGTCCTCCACGGCCCCATAGATTAAAATAACATTTGAATTGCGGGCAAGCAAAAGATCGAAGATCAACAATAAAGAAACCAACTTGCTTGGAAGAAACGTTGAAGGAATAAACCTTGTCACGTAAACATGAGACACCCAACTCGATCGCAGATCCACCAACACCAGCCTCCAGAGCCGCCGCCACAGAATGATCATCAAGCCTGAAAACATGACGGCTAAAGGACACCACCAACTTGAAGTGACCTGTGTCCTCCATAGGGTGGACCGAAAAACCAGTAGATCTGAAAACTTTATCCGCAAACTCCAAACCCTTGGAGAAGTCCAAGCCAAGGGTTGATCCCGATGAGAAAACCATGACCCCTGAGTGAGGGGGAGACGCCGGAGAGATTGGTAGGGAAAGATTAGGGTTTTAGTGGTGGTGGGAGGAGATCGCCGGAGGTGGGGTGGGAGGTGGGAGGTGGGAGACACCATCCTCGCGTGGGCGGTTCTTGCAACTATTCCGGTTGATGCATTTTAATTAAGGTCAACTTCAGGTTTTCTACAACCGGACGTTAACAAATTCCCATCTGCCCATAACCGCGGGCACGGCTTTTGAAAGTTCAAATCCCTGCAGGGGTGTCCCAACTTAGCCCATCACAAGCTCTCACGGTCAACGAAGGAATAGACCTCCTCCCGAGACATTCCGATCAGACTCGGTATCCCGGTTCTACAAGACATTTCGACAGGGTAAAACTAAACCAGCAACACCGCCCGAATGTGCCGACAAATCCCGATAGGAGCTGCACATATCTCTTTCTCAGGGCACAC
>NC_041386.1:372968053-372985558 GCF_002162155.2 Triticum dicoccoides
GGGGGGTAAAATAATGATGACCCTCAGGAGCGCGACTCCCAAGGGAAAAGAAAAGGCTAGGTGGCAAATGGTAAAACCAATATTGGGCATTGCTGGAAGAGCTTTACTTAAGGCGAACTGTCAAGGGGTTCCCATTATTACCCAACCGCGTAAGGAACGCAAAATCCGGGAACATAACACCGATATGACGGAAACTAGGGCGGCAAGAGTGGAACAAAACACCAGGCATAAGGCCAAGCCTTCCACCCTTTACCAAGTATATAGATGCATTTATTAAATAAGATATATAGTGATATCCCAACAAGTAAACATGTTCCAACAAGGAACAACATCTCCATGTTCCAACAAGGAACAAAACTTCAATCTTCACCTGCAACTAACAACGCTATAAGAGGGGCTGAGCAAAGCGGTAACATAGCCAATCAACGGTTTGCTAGGAAAAGGTGGGTTAGAGGCTTGGTTCAACAATATGGGAGGCATGATAAGCAAGAGGTAGGTATCGCAGCATAGGCATAGCAAAAGAGCGAGCATCTAAGCAAGCAAAGATAGAAGTGATTTCGAGGGTATGATCATCTTGCCTGAAATCCCGCAAGGAAGAAGAGCTAGTCCATGAAGAATACAAACTGACGTAGACGAACGGGTCCTCACAAACGTGACGTTATCGGAACCAACCCAAAGAAGCCAACACCGGAAAAGAAGCACACAACATAGTAAACAACCGACACATGAACATGGTATGATATGCGGGATGCGGTATGCGATGCATATGCATGATTTACAAAGGAATGAATGAAACTGGCCTCAACTTGGAAATCCAAGTGTGCCACTGGAAATATGAGATGAAATCGCTTGAAAACAATATAAAGATCACCGGAATCGGAGTTACGGTTTGGAAATGGCAAGCAATTCAAATATGACCATGTTCTGCGATTTACAGCAAGTAGCCATCTAAATGCAACGAGATGAACATGCTACAGCACCCAAACATGGCAACAAAATACATGGCAGGAATCCATTCATGATGCTTAACAAAAGTCTAGCACTGAGCTACAGCCAATTCATACATTAACAGGTTCAAACAAGCATGGCAAAAATGCATATGGCAAACAGATTTCAGACTTAGTGAAATTAACACTTGCCTGGAATTTCAGATCAGATAGCACTCTTTGGAGCATGAAAACTATATGCTACAGGACCTGAACATGGCAAAGTAAAGCATGGAATGGAGCTACTCAAAGATCTTAACAAAAGTCCCTTAGTGACCTTGAGTCAAAAGGGATCAGAAAATACAATTACAAGCATGCGAACATGGCAAAAACATAATCAGATCCCAGACTTAGTGAAAACTGGAGCATGCTGAAACAGATATCAAGTAGGCATGTTTACGAGCTTGATGCACTCACTACAGAGCAAGTCATGACAATCTAAGCATACACCCATCAAGAATACATAAAATGTAAGCTATACATGGCAAGAACAATAGCATAGCATGCACGGATCAACTACAACATCATCGGCAAAATCGCTAACAAGTAGACAATCTGCCTAGATTCACGAAGTAGCAAAAGTAGAGCTCGATTGACTCAAGCTAGGATGCTCCATAATTGCAAATAAAGACATGGATGGATAGAGCACTATAAGATTAACAAAACATCCTTACTGATCATCCTCAAAAGAGGCACGGATCACTAGGAAACAACATGAACATATGGCATAATGAGATAAACAGATCAAGGACTTAGTGGAAATGCTAAGTCCCTGAAATCAGCATTACCAAGTGCCTCACTTTGCAAGCTTGTGCTAGTCACCACACACATCACAAAAATACATGGGTTGCACCTCTGGAAAGATGGCAAAACCCTTAACAAAACATATGTAGAACTCATGGGCATAACATGCACACAATAATCATGGCAAAAATGACAAATATCTAAATGGAGCAGCAGATCTGACAATTAACTCAAGTAGCACTCTTCTAACAGCATTTCGGGCATCAAGATGCACTCAAATGAAAATGATACAATGATATGAAATGATGTACTCTCTGAGACGAACATTTTGATATGCTATATGCCCAAAACGGAGCTACGGATGCGGAGATACAACATGATGAAAAACGCAAAATAGTTAGGGTTTCGGGGCAAAAGTCAACTGAGGTGATTTTTGGATCTGAGATCCAGATCGGGCCGGCGCGGAAAATGAGGTTTGCCGGAACGACGAACTCACCGGAGATGAAGCTGGAGGTCGCCGGACTTGGTGGATCCGGCCGGGAGATGGAGGGCGGCGGTCGGAGTCGATGCGGTGGCCGGCAAGCTCCGGCGGCGCGCGGGTAGTTGGCGCGGTGGTCGAGGCCATGACGCCTAGCTGCGGAGCAGCGGCGAGCCGCCGGCGGGACTGTACCGCCGACGAGGGGAGGCGGGCCAGCGCCGGCGAGCTCGGAGGGCCTCGGCGGGGAGGCGGCGCGACGCTGCGCCTCGGGCGGCCGCGCGGGAGGAGCGGCGCTGGTTGCGGGAAGCTCGGGCCGGGCGGGCCGGCCTCGGGCCCGCAGGGCCGCGGCCGCGTGAGGAGAGAGAGGGGGCGGGGCGCGGAGACGTGTCGCGCGCTGAGTGGGTGAGGGCACCGGCGGGGCTGAGGTGGCGGCGCACGATTCACCGGAGTGAGGTGGCTGGCAGCGGACATGTTCGGCACGACGAGGATTTTTGTACGGGGGCGCGAGGTAGGGGAAGGTTAGGGTTAGACCGCAAATTTCGGAGGAGATCACTTATTTATAGGTAGAGGGAGCTAGGAGAGTCCAAATGAAGTGCGGTTTTCGGCCACGCGATCGTGATCGAACGCTCTAGAAGATGGAGAGGGTTTAGGTGGGTTTTGGGCCAAAATGGAATGGTGTTGGGCTGCAACACACACGAGGCCTTTTCGGTCCCTCGGTTAACCGTTGGAGTATCAAATGAAGTCCAAATGGTACGAAACTTGACAGGCGGTCTACCGGTAGTAAACCAAGGCCGCTTGGCAAGTCTCGGTCCAATCCGGAAATGTTTAATCCCCACACACGAAAGAAAGGTAGAAGTGACCACCGGAGAAGAACGAAGCGCCGGATTGGAAAACGGACAATGGGGAAAATGCTCGGATGCATGAGACGAACATGTATGCAAATGAAATGCACATGATGACATGATATGCAATGCATGACACGCAAGCAATGACAAGGCAACAACAACGAATAACAGGAAGACACCCGGCACATCGGTCTCGGGGCGTCACAGTTGGCAGATGACGTCATAAAAGTTTTTTGCATTTTCAAGAGATGACATCATGGCGGGTTACAAAAACTTCTGCGAGGATAAGAAGATGGATTTTGTCTAAGTGTTGAAGATTGACAAAGAACGAAGTTCAAAGTCAACCTGGGGCCTAATGTTGGGGTTATAGCTATCAGTTATGACCCGCCCAGGAGAGGCCGGGTCAGCCGCAATGGCGGGTTACACAAGAAGCCCAGTAAACATTAAGATGATAGTTTATTAAATCTTATAGAAGGCCCAAGGCCCTAGAGGCGGCTTAAGGCCAATATTACAAACCGGCGTATGTAAGGAAAGACTTGTAAAGAAAGGCATGTAAAGGAAGTCACCGAGCCAGACACGATTATGAGCCGGCCGGGACTCTGTAGGCCACCAGGCATCAACCCGTGTATATAAGGGGACGACCCGGTGGCGGCTTAGGGCAACAAAGAAGATATCGATAACCAAGCCAGCGAGTTAAGCCTCTTGGTGATCGAAACCCCAGCAATACCAACACAACTAGACGTAGGCTTTTACCTTCATCATAAGGGGCTGAACTAGTATAAAACCTCTCGTGTCCTTTGTCCCGATTAACCCCTTTAAGCTTCCTAGTTGCGATGGCCCTACGACTAAGTCCTTTCGCCAGGACATCTGCCGTGACAATTCCACGACAAAACTTCAACTTCACGTGCAAGTAGCAACGCTATAAGAGGGGCTGAGTAAAAGCGGTAACATAGCCAAACAATAGTTTGCTAGGAAGGTGGGTTAGAGGCTTGACATGGAAATATGAGAGGCATGATATAACAAGTGGTAGGTAACAACTAGCAAGCAAACATAGAAGTGATATCGAGGGTATGGTCATCTTGCCTGCAAAGTTCTCAGAGTTGTCGAAAGCTTGATCCTCGATAGCGTACTCAACAGGTTCCTCGATCACGTACTCGTCTCCCGGCTCTACCCAAAGCAAGAACACAAGCAATGGAACAACAATCAATCATGGTGCAATGCACAAGCAACATGATGCAATACATGGCATGATATGCAAGATATGATATGCAATGCATATTCGTGCTCCGGAAGGGAAATAATAATCAAGGCATCAATTTGGCAAACCAAGTACGCCGCTGGAAAGAGGAGGAGATTTCGGTCGAAATCGATATAAGGATCACCGAAAACGGATGCACAGTTTGCAAATGACAAGCAATATAAGGATGATGCGAATCTGCGATTAATAGCATGATAACACTTAGAATGCAACAAGAAACTAAGCTACTGCACTCCAACAAGCAACAAAGCATATGGCAGTGATGTACAAAAGATGCTTGACAAAACATGAACACTGAGCTACGGCTAATACACACTAGAACAGGTTAAAACAAGCATGGCAAAAGTGCAAAAGATATCAGCTTCACAGACTTGGTGAAAATACTAGCATGTCAAAAACAACATCAGGAAGCACTGTTTAGAGCAAGCAATCAACATGCTATAGGAACATATCATAGCAAACAAAGGCATGGCATAATTCTACTATAAGCATAGAACAAAAGTCTCTTACTGAACATGAGCCAAAAATGCATAGAAAATATGATGGCACCCATGTAAACATAGAAAGTTTTATTAACAGTTTCAGACTTGGAAGAAAAACAGAGCATGACATAAACAGAATTATGATAGCAACTTTGCGGGCTTAAGCCACTCACCACAAAGCATTATATGACATCATAAGCATACCAATAGCAAGATGACATGTTCATGAAGCTAAACATGGCAAGATCAAGTTCCTAGGGTGCATGGATCACTAGCAACAACCATGGCAATATTGATTAACATGTTAACAAACTGTTAGGAACATTTTATAGCAAAAGTAGAGCAAGAAAAATGACATGCTAGAGCCCTCCATAATTGCAACCATTGTTGAGGAAATCGTTAACTGGTAGCTGCTCGGTTGGCTGGGGAGTAGGGGATTAATAGGCTAATCGGCAAGTTAATCGGCCATTTAATCAATTACTCGGGTGATTAATCAGTTAATTGGCTACTCGGTGACCCTATGAGTAGGGATTAATCGGCAAGTTAACTGGTTAATCGGATGAATTCTTGAACAGGGATTGCAACCAGGGGCAAGAATGGATAGATCATAACCACATGTTCAAAACATACTTACGGAAGTATCTCAAAATAAGCATGGATCTCATGGTAGCATCAAGTTTACATGGCATCAAAATAACAGCAGAAAAAGGGCTGCGAAATTATAAGTGCCTGAAAACAGCAACATTACGGAGCCTAGTTTGCATGCTTGTTCTAGTCACCACATAGATAAAAAAATACGAGACTAGCACCTCTGTAAAGATGGCATGATGTAGTACAAAACACATGTAGACCTCATGCTCATAGAGTGCGCACATCAAATGCAACAAAAATGACAAATCACCATGTTCTGTTAAGAACCAACAGTTAACATTTTATAACACTCTTGCAACAATGAAAATGGCATCATAATGAATAGTAACATGCATGTAAATGCTTCTAACATGAAGAGCTTAACGAGAAGAACATTTCGACATATCATATGCATGATTTGAATCCACGGCCACGGAGATACGACATGTCAAAGAGGGCATAAAAATAACACAGAGAAATGACTTAGAAGAATTTCAACCTCCGAAAAGTCAACGCGGGACGGAGAGATCCGGGGCGCGGGGAGGCTGTTTAGTTGAGATCCTGGTGGATCTCATCCCGATCCACCGGATCCGGCCGACGAACTCCGGCAAGGCGACGCGAGCTCCAGCGACGCGAGGAAGGAGGCCGGCGAGGCGAGGCGCTGCTCCGGCGAGGGGAGGCGCGGGGCGGCGGCCATGGCATCACGACGACAGGGGACATCGCCGGCGAGACGCTGGCGCGGCGAAGCTGGGCGGTTGCAGGGCGACCCCGGCGGGTGGAGGCGGCGGCTTGCAGGGCGGCGACGTGGAGGGTCGACGGCAGTGGGGCGGTGGCGCTCGCCGCGAGGCGGCGACCGGTGGAAGCGGGCGGCGACGATGAAGGCGAGCCGCGGGCGGGCATGCTCGGGCGGCGCGCGGGCCTGGGCGGCAGCGGCGAATGGGCCGCGCGGGTGCAAGACGGGCTCGGTGGGTCGGCACGGTGGGAGGAGAGAGGAGGCGTGGTGGTGCTGGCATGGCGCGACGGGGTTGGTCCGGGCCAGCGGCGCAGACATGTCCGGCGCGGGATGGACGTGTCCGGCGGCGTGAGGAGGGAGATGGCTAGGGTTTCATCCGCGAATTTTCAGGAAGGGGCACATATTTATAGGTAGAAGGAGGTAGGAGTGTCCAAATGAGGTCCGGTTTTCGCCCATACGATCGTGATCCGACGACGGAGAACATGGAGGTGATTTAGATGGGTTATTGGGCTGTTTGAAGGTGTGTTGGGCTGCAACCCAAAGAGGCTTTTGCGGTTGCCCGGTTAACCATTGGGGCATCAAACGGCCTCCAGATGGAACAAAATTTGACAGGCGGTCTACCGATGGTGTACCAAGGCCACTTGACAAATCTCGGCCCATTATGAGAACGTTTAACTCCCGCTCACGAAAAGAGAAAAGAGGGGGCGCTGAGTGCATGTGGGAGTGTCGGATTGTGAAACAGACAACGGGGAAAAAGCTCGGATGCATGAGACGAACACGAATGCAAATGCGATGCACATGATAACATGATATGAAAGGCATGACATGAACAAAATGCAAAACGAAGACAAAAACCCAACCACGAAGGGAATATCATATCGCATCTTCGGAAAAGGCAAGAGTCAGAGTTACAAATATGGAAAGTTGTATCTGGGGTGTTACAACACTCCACCACTACAAGAGGATCTCGTCCTGAGATCTAAGGATGGCACCGGAGGGAAACGGAAGATGAAGAGGTAAAACAAAGTTGTTTCTTCGACAAACGAGTGAAACCATGAACCTTGAGAGGTTAAACCCTTTTGAGAAAAGAATACAATGGAGATGATCAAAGTTGAAAACACTCCGTTACAAAAGAGGAATAAGGAAGAACAAATTCGAACAACACTCCGGTTGAAAAGAGATGCAAGACTTGATAAGATGAAAAGAACTTGAGTAGAGGACACAACACTCCGGTTAAATGGATAAGCATGAAAAGAACACGATCCTCACAAATCGAGATGATGAGTGAAGATAGCAACATCACAATGCCTCCGGAAGAAAGAATAGAAGATAGATCATTGGAATGAAAGAATGGAGAAGAAAATGCCAACTTCTGCCACAAAAGAGCTTGGAGAGCACCCTTCCAAGAAGGTTATAACGGAGTTGTTGGAAAAAACCAACAACGAAAAGAATAAACTTGTAGTGGGCTTATGGAGAACTTCTCAAAATTGAGGCGTAATTCTGCCACTACGAAAACAAAAGATTGGACTAATATCAACAAGGAGACGAGAAACTTATTTCACCGGGAGGATAAATGAAGAACTTGGGTCATTTATGAGCACCATAAATAGCAGCAATCCTTAGGGAAAGCTTCAGGTGAAATATAACCCAATATACTCCAGTGAAGAGATTGATGGATTGAAATGATTTCTTGAGCGAAGAGAAAATGATGGATTTAGATATGTCACTCTTGAAAACTTGTGAATCATGAAACACGAAGGGAAATTATCAACAATGACATAACACAACCTCAAAAGATAACATATGAAAGAATTGCGCTTCGGTTGCAAATTGAAGAATTCTTAAACTCCTCAAAACAATACATGTGTTGAACACCATGTTTATTTTAGAGTCTAGCTTGGCGGATCTTAGCTTCGAGAGAAAACTTGAAGAACAATTGAAGAATGAAAGGAATCCTTGATGAACCACCATGTAGAGCCTCCATGAAGAACTCCGGATAGGAAATGATAACATAAAAGAATTTAAGGTTTGAAGCGAACAAGATTGAAGCCTTACAATGATTAGATGGAGCTTCGCGATGATATAATTGAGAGATCTTGGAACTCCGGGAAAGTATGAAGCACTTGAACCAAGAATTTACTCATCGTGAACACACTCCGGAAGAATGAATCCGTCACTTGGATGAAGCAAGAATAAGAATTATGTTATGCGTATCCTTCACCAATTTAAATTGATGACAAGCAACGGATTTGGCATATTACTTATTCTCGTAGAAAGGATTAAGAGAGATATAGCGCAAACTTGAGAAAAGACTTCAACGAACCTCCGGTAGGATTGGAAAGAACAAATGAATTGATATGATAACCAAGGAAGGGATCTCTTGAATGAACCACCGTAAGAATGGAAAATGAAAGTAGCAAAGGCACAATTCACCGGGAAGAATTGGAGAACGAATGAAGATACTTGAGGGTATTTGGATACATGAGAACGAAGATATCACGAGCAGACTAGAGAATACTTGAACGATGCACCGGTAAGATTGGAGAACGAGAGCTGAAAGCTTAGAAAGAGTCAACCCGAAATGATGGCCTTCGGAGAATCAAACTGAAAAGACTCATGAATTGCTCTAGATGGGTGAAAAGAATTCTCAAAATCAAAAACAATTATGATAGGATGGCATCAAGCTTGAACTACACATCTTTGGAAAAAACGGGTAAGATTTGGAGGAGAAACTCTTCTTCGGTCTTCAAATGCAGAGAATGACGATGAGAAACACCACCATGAATTGTTGAGGCATTCCGGAATGAAAAATAGAAAGGTTGAACCAACGATGAAAATAATGTGAAAGATCTTGGAGAAGGCATTTGACTGATGATAACTCACTCTTATGTCAAACTTAAAAAAAAATTGAGAGTAACTCTGGAAAAAGAAGAGTTAGGTAAGCTCCTGGAAAAATACCTGTGGGTTAAGGCCCACTCAAAAGATACACCGTTGAACGATTTTTAAGAGAAATTGCACCGGTTGAATTAAATAGCTTGTTTGAGATAACATCCTCGAAATAGCTTGAACGGATTAGGAGTGAAAACACGAATCTTCTAAGATATCTTCGGCACTCCGGAAAAATGAATAGTGAGAGGTGAATGATAAAGAGGTGCACCGGCATGAGAAAACATTTGAAACAAGGAAAAGGATATGATCAACACCAAAATATTACATTGAAAACACCGGGGAAGATAAGAGAACAAAGAATGATAAACTTGAAGCTTCCTTTAGCATCTTCATGAGAATCACCGGATAAGAACACTGAAAGAAAGGAATGAAGAGACTTCACATCCATAAGATGGATACTTGATTAAGAAATCCGAGTCCTTGAAGAAACAAGGGTGGGAGGGTGGGAAAACAAAGGCAAGTTGGGCAGATGGAACGAACACCGTTGGGAAAACTGAGAGGTGGTCTTGCGAATGTTGACATGATCGGATCCACTTGAAGAGAAAGACATCGGTTCGGAAAGAATTGGCATGACCACCTTGATGATCAAGAAGGATTAATACTCTCATAGAAATATGAGAGCATCGCCTAGGAAAGGCATGGAATCAACACTTGACATTGAAGCAACTCAAATACCACAGACCAAAACAAAACAAAGGATTGGCTTGCAGAATAAGCCAGAACAAACATATGGTAGACCCCATATCATATCAAGTGTCTGTTGGAAAGATATTCAAGTAGACACTTGAATTCCCACCTATAAACTCCCGAAACTTTCTGGTTATGCAATCAGGTGTTGGGGATATAGGGGAAGCATAATCTCTCACCCAAACTAACAATTCGTACATCCAGCTGTATCCATCCTTCAACACATAACCAAGAAACCTTCGGAAATCATGTACCTCAACCTTTGAAAAGCATCCGTTATACGAGTTATGGCAATACTGCCGAACTCCTGCCCCAGTACTAGGTGGCGTCGAGGTTATCTCACCAACAACTACATAAAAGAGATTTTCGATGTCGGCGAACTCAGGTATTCCAGAACTGCAACCATAAAATTGTGATGACAACACCTCGGAGCTCAACTCCCCGAGACACTGCCACAACCCCTAAATGTTAGGAGGCACCAAGAACAATGTTCTTGTCACAAGACTATCAGAATGATTCCAAGATACCCGCGTGATCCTAAATTTTTTTCGTGAAATTTGAGGAGAGAAAAGTCAAAACTTCTATGTCAGGAGGCCTCACCAGAGCGACGAAGGGACTGAGGAGTAAAAAGAATCCTACTCTCTGATATATATAATCCTAAGACTCAAAACATTTTGTTCTAGACTCAACAACGTCAGCGATTCGATGAAGCAGGGGGCTCCTAAGTTGGTGATGGCTCTGATTACCAACTTGTTACACCCACAATGCGGCTATATCTCCCACGTGTCGGGGCACGACTTAGAGGCATAGTCACATGGTAGTTTTGTCGCAAGAGGGGTAATCTTCACACAATCCCATGTATTGAATAAGAAAGGGATGAAGACTTGGCTTACAATCGCCACTTCACACAAATAACAAGTTAAACATACATCATACAGAGTACAATCAAGGTCCGACTATCGAACCAAAATAAAAGAAGACAACCCCAAATGCTAGATCCCCGATCATCCCAACTGGGCACCACTACTGATCATACGGAAAAGACACATAACAACGACCAAGGTCTTCATCGAGCTCCCACTTGAGCTCGGTTGCGTCACCTACACTGGTATCATCGGCACCTGCAATTGTTTGGAAGTATCTGTGAGTCACGAGGACTCAACAATCTCACACCCGCGAGATCAAGACTATTTAAGCTTATGGGTAGGGTAAGGTAATGAGGTGGAGCTGCAGCAAGCACTAAGCATATATGGTGGCTAACATATGCAAATAAGAGCAAGAAGAGAAGCAACGCAACGGTCGTGAATCTAGAAGTGATCAAGAAGTGATCCTGAAACTACTTATGTACACGCATAACACAAGACCGTGTTCTCTTCCCGGACTCCACCGAAAAGAGACCATTATGGCTACACACGCGGTTGATGCATTTTAATTAAGTGAAGTGTCAGGTTCTCTATAACCGGATGTTAACAAATTCCCATCTGCCACATAACCACGTGCACGACTCTCGAAAGTTTATACCCTGCAGGGGTGTCCCAACTCAGCCCATCACAAGAACTCACGGTCAACGAAGGATATTCCTTCTCCCGAAAAGACCCGATCAGACTCGGGATTCCGGTTACAAGACATTTCGACAATGGTAAAACAAGACCAGCAAAGCCGCCCGATGTGCCGACAATCCCGATAGGAGCTTCACATATCTCGTTCTTAGGGAAACATCGGATGAGACATCCTACGAGTTAAACCATCCCTCAAGTTTCCCCGAGGTGGCCCCACAGTCTACTCAGTTCGGACCAATATTTAGAGAAGCACTGGCCCAGGGGGGGTGTTAAAATAAAGATGACCCTCAAGAGTGCGACTCCCAAGGGAAAAGTATAGGTGGTGGTGAGGCAAATGGTAAAACCAAGGTTGGGCCTTGCTGGAGGAGTTTTATTCAAAGCAAACTGCCATGGGGTTCCCATAACACCCAACCACGTAAGGAACGCAAAATCAAGGAACATAACACCGGCATGACCGAAACTAGGGCGGCAAGAGTGGAACAAAACACCAGGCATAAGGCCGAGCCTTCCACCCTTTACCAAGTATATAGATGCATTCATTAAAAATAATAGATATTGTGATATCCCAACATATCCATGTTCCAAACATGGAACAAACTTCAACTTCACGTGCAACTAGAAACGCTATAAGAGGGGATGAGCAAAAGTGGTAACATGGCCAAACAATGGTTTGCTAGGAAGGTGGGTGTAACACCCCGTATGTAACTTGCCATATTTGTATTCCAACTCTTGCCATTTTCGGCTCTAAGTTATGATATTCCTTCGTGGTTGGGTTTTGTTTTCATTTTGTATTTTGTCCATGTCATGCATCTCATATCATGTCATCATCTGTATCGCATTTGCATACGTGTTCGTCTCATGCATCCGAGCATTTTCCTCGTTGTCCATTTTGCATTCCGACACTCCTATGACCACCAGCGCCCCCCTTTTGCCTCTTTTCGTGTGTGGGTGTTAAACGTTCTCGGGTTGGACCAATATTTGCCAAGAGGCCTTGGTATACCACCGGTAGACCGCCTGTCAAGTTTCATACCATTTGGAGTCCGTTTGATACTCCAACGGTTAACCAAGGAACCGTAAATGCCTCGTGTGTGTTGCAGCCCAACACCCCTCCAAAGTGGCCCAAAACCCATCCAAACCCACTCCATCCTCTCGGCCGTTAGATCACGACCGCGTGGCCAAAAACCGCACCTCATTTGGACTCTCCTAGCTCCCAGAATCTATAAAGAGCCCCCCCCCTCCGAAATTCGCGGGTGAAACCGTAGACCTCTCTCTTCCTCCGCGCCGGACACGTCCGGACGGCGCCGGACGCATCCGCCGCCGCGCCCCAGCCACTCACAGGCTGCCACTTGTCGCCTCCGCCGCCTCCCTCCACCGTGGCCCGCGGGGCCCGGAGCCTGATTGCATAACCGGAAAGTTTCGAGAGTTTCATAGGTGGGAATTCATGTAGCTCTAGTATTTCTTCCGCAAATATTTGGTTTGTGATTGGGTAACCCTTACCAATTATTTGTTCATGTCCGTACCTTGTTGTTTTATTCATCTACCTCTATATAAGTGGCTTCTCAATTTATGGAAGTGTGATAATTTACTTTGGAATTCATTCGTTCATCCTTGTTCGAATGTTAAGGCTATATGTTGCAATTTCAATCCATTTGATTCAACTTGAATATATGTCTTTCAAGATGCTAACGGATGTCACCCTCTTCAGGATGGCTCCTCCAACGCGTCAGAATCCGGAACCTCTGCCACCACCTCCACCTCCGGAGGCATGGCAAGCTGTGATGGCCGCTGCCAACGCCAACACGCAGATTATGCAACTCTTGCAAGAGCGCAACCAAGGAAATCAAGGCCATGGCAACAATCAAACTCAGTTTGCTACCCTCAACCAGTTCCTCGCAAACCAGCCGAAGTCTTTCAGTAACTGTGTCGAGGCCACAGACACTGACGATTGGCTCGCGGATATCTGCAAACATTTTGAGTGTAGCAACGTCAGGCCTGAGGACTTTGTCAAGTTTGCTTCGTTCCAACTCAAAGACCAAGCTGCTGAGTGGTATCAACAATACAAAGATTCCAGAGGAGGTTGTGTGATTACCTGGGATGATTTCCGCCAAGACTTCAAAGCTCACCACATTCCCCAAAGTGTTGTTGAGAGTAAGCGTGAG
The DNA here is from genome assembly GCF_002162155.2 of Triticum dicoccoides. NCBI lineage: Eukaryota > Viridiplantae > Streptophyta > Magnoliopsida > Poales > Poaceae > Triticum > Triticum dicoccoides. The sequence goes on from NC_041386.1 coordinate 372,981,564, forward strand.
GAGTTCCGCAATCTGAAGCAAGGCAGCTTGTCTGTTTACCAATACAACATCATGTTCCAGAGGCTCGCTCGCTTCTCTAAACAAGACGTCCCTGATGAGAAGAGCATGATTTAGCAGTTCAGAGGTGGCCTCAGAGAAGATCTGCAACTAGCCCTCATGCCTTTTGAGCCGAAAAAGTATGATGAGTTCTACAATATGGCATTAAAGCAAGAGGCTACTCAGCTCAAGTGCGATGCTTCCAAGAAGAGAGTCACAGATGAAACTCCTTCTTCTTCAACTCAAGTGGCAGCTAAGTAGCAAAAGTACTGGTTGCCTCTTCCTCCTCTGTTCCGTCAGCCTTATCAGCAGAAGAGAAAAGGTGGCAATGGATCTTACCACCCACCCAACCCAGGCTTTCAGAACAAAGCTTCGTCTCATGCTCCAAGGTCAAGTGCTCCGTATCACCGTCCGCTCTCAGAGGTCACGTGCAACAAGTGTCAGCAGAAAGGTCACTATGCAAACAAATGCTTCAACCAGAGGCGTCCTCCGCCTCCTCCTCCTGTGAGATCTTCCAGCAATGAAGTGGTCAAGCATAATCCCAAGTCCACAAAGGTCAACTTGATGAACGCAGCTCAGGCAGAGGACTCTTTAGAAGTGATCATGTGTAATCTTCCTGTTAATGGTATTCCTGCAAAAGTCCTTTTTGATACTGGTGCATCGCATTGTTTCATTTCAAGACCATTTGCATCTAAGCATGAGTTGCCTTTCCAAGATTTGCCTAGGCAGTTATCAGTTGTCTCTTCGGGTAAATTCATGAACACAAGCTCTATGGTTCCAGATGTTTCTATCATGATGGGCGACTATAAGTTTCTGTCCTCTCCAATTGTTCTTGGTAACTCAGATATTGATCTAATTCTCGGCATGGACTGGCTTTCTAAGAACGAGGCTCAACTTGATTGTGCTGCCAGGCAGATTCAATTGACACACTCGTCTAAGGATGTGATCGCCTTTGCCGCTCGTGATGATACCATTTGACTGTTTTCTCTCAACGAGAAGGGCGAGTTGGATGCCATCTCTCAGATTCCAGTCGTTTGTGAATATCAAGACATCTTTCTAGAAGAGCTTCCAGGAATGCCTCCTCACCGGCTAGTTGAATTCGTTATTGATCTTGAGCCTGGCACGGAACCTGTTTGCAAACGTCCTTACAAGCTTGGACCAGAAGAGTTGAAGGAGCTGAAGAAACAACTCGGTGAACAAGAGCGTATGGGTCTGATCCGACCGAGTTCTTCTCCATGGGGTTGTGGTGTTCTTTTTGTCAAGAAGAAGGATGGCACGGACCGACTTTGTGTCGACTACCGTCCATTGAACAAGAAGACCATAAAGAACAAGTACCCACTTCCCAACATCAACGAGCTTTTTGAACAACTCAAAGGTGCTCAAGTATTCTCCAAGCTTGACCTCTGTATGGGCTATCATCAGATTCGCATTCGTGAACAAGACATCCCCAAGACAGCTTTCAGAACAAGCTATGGTGGACATCTTCACTGATCATAAGATTCTCAAGTACATCTTCACTCAACCCAACCTCAACCTCAGGTAGACTCGTTGGGTCGAGATGATTCAAGAGTATAATCCGAGTATTGAATATACTCCAGGCAAGGCCAATGTCATTGCTGACGCTTTGAGCAGGAAGGCTTACTACAATAGTTTGATTCTCAAGCCCTTCCAACCGGATCTTTGTGAAGCTTTCTGCAAACTTAATCTCCAAGTTGTTCATGAAGGATTCCTTGCCAACCTCCAAGTCTCTCCTACTTTGGAAGATCAGATTTGTGAGGCTCAACTTCTTGATGCAATGGTGAAGAAGGTGAAGATTGGGATTGCCAAGAGCCAACCCAAGTATAAGTGCTATTGCCTTGATGACAAAGATACTCTATTCTTAGAGGATCGCATTGTTGTTCATAAGGGTGAACTTCGTAAAGTCATTATGAACGAGGCTCACAATTCAATCCTTTCTATTCATCCTGGAAGTACAAAGATGTACCATGACCTCAAGTAGTCATATTGGTGGATGCGAATGAAGCACGAGATTGCTCAGTTCGTGAATGAATGTGATGTCTGCAGAAGAGTGAAAGCAGAACACCAACGGCCAGCTGGTCTCCTCCAACCTCTTGCCATTCTAGAATGGAAGTTTGACCATATTGAGATGGACTTCGTGACTGGATTTCCCAAGTCCAAGCGTGGCAATGATGCTATCTTTGTTGTCATCGACAAGCTCACTAAAGTGGCTCATTTTCTTCCTATCAAAGAATCTATCACAACAGCTCAGTTGGCAGAGCTATATACCTCCAGGATTGTCTCCTTGCACGGCATTCCGTAGTTGATATCTTCAGATCATGGAAGCATCTTTACTTCTAAGTTCTGGGATTCCTTTCAGAAGGCTATGGGCACCAGCATTCGCTTCAGCATAGCTTTTCACCCTCAAACCATTGGACAAGTCGAGCGAGTCAATCAAATTCTTGAAGATATGCTCAGGGCATGTGTCATTTCTTTCGGTATGAAGTGGGAAGATTGTCTTCCATATGCTGAGTTCTCCTACAACAACAGCTTCCAAGCGAGTTCGGGCAAGGACCCATTCGAGATTCTCTATGGCAGAAAGTGCCGTACTCCTCTTAACTGGTCAGAGATTGGTGAACACCAACTTCTTGGCAATAACTTGATCACAGAGGCTGAAGAAATGTGCAAAGTCATTTGTAAAAATCTCAAAGCCGCGCAATCGTGCCAGAAGAGTTACTATGATAGCAGGCATCATGACTTGGCTTTCGAGATCGGAGACCATGTCTACCTCCGCGTCTCTCCAATGAAAGGTACTCGTCGGTTCGGTATCAAAGGGAAGCTTGCCCCTAGATACGTGGGTCTGTTCAAGATCATTGGCAAAAGAGGCGATCTCTCCTATCAACTTGAGCTTCCATCCAACTTTGCAAACGTGCATGACATGTTTCACGTGTCTCAGCTTCGCAAGTGTTTCAAGACTCCTGACCGCACCATCAACTTTGAAGAGATTGATCTCCAAGAAGACCTGTCTTATCATGAGCATCCTGTTGCTATTCTTGAAGAAACTGAGCGCAAGACTCGCAACAAGTCTATCAAATTCCTGAAAGTGAAGTGGTCACATCATTCCGACCGGGAAGCCACCTGGGAACGCGAGGACCACCTACGTTCCGAATATCCGGAGTTTTTCCAGTCCTAGATCTCGGGACGAGATCCTTTTGTAGTGGTGGAGTGTTGTAATGCCCCGTATGTAACTTGCCATATTTGTATTCCAACTCTTGCCATTTTTGGCTCTAAGTTATGATATTCCCTCATGGTTGGGTTTTGTTTTCATTTTGCATTTTGTCCATGTCATGCATCTCATATCATGTCATCATGTGCATCGCATTTGCATACGTGTTCGTCTCATGCATCTGAGCATTTTCCCCATTGTCCGTTTTGCATTCCGACACTCCTATGTCCTCCGGTGCACCCCTTTTGCCTCTTTTCATGTGCGGGTGTTAAACATTCTCGGATTAGACGGAGATTTTCCAAGCGGCCTTGGTATACCATCGGTAGACCGCCTGTCAGGTTTCGTACCATTTGGAGTCCGTTTGATACTCCTACGGTTAACCGAGGAACTGTAAAGGCCTCGTGTGTGTTGCAGCCCAACACCCCTCCAAAGTGGCCCAAAACCCATCCAAACCCCTTCCATCCTCTCGGCCGTTTGATCACGACCGCGTGGCCAAAAACCGCACCTCATTTGGACTCTCCTAGCTCCCAGAATCTATAAAGAGGCCTCCCCCTCCGAAATTCGCGGGTGAAACCCTAGACCTCTCTCTTCCTCCGCGCCGGACACGTCCGGACGGCGCCGGACGCGTCCGCCGCCGCGCCCCAGCCACTCACAGGCCGCCACTTGTCGCCTCCGCCGCCTCCCTCCGCCGCGGCCCGCGAGGCCAGGAGTAGGCCCGCGCGAGCCCGCGGGGTCC
>NC_041386.1:372985865-373003612 GCF_002162155.2 Triticum dicoccoides
CGCCGCGGATCCGGTCGGGCCGGACCAGATCCGGCGCCCCCGAGCCCGGCCGCCACCTCTCCCTTGTCTCCGGCCATCATCCGACGTCGTCTCCGGCGAGATCCGCCACCGCCTCATTTTGCATGGCCGGGTCAACCCTAGATCCAGAGGTGATTTTTCTTCCAAGTCCCTGGATCTGTAACTTTTTCAGGCCATGTTCATCGCGTCATAACTCCGCATCCGTAGCTCTGTTTTGCGCGTGTGATATATCAAATTGTTCGTTAGGATGTCCTCTTCATTTCATTCCATTGCACCATGCTTGTTTGAGTCCATCTTGATGCCCTAAATGCTGTTTCAAGAGTGCTATAAAATGTTAGTTCCTAATTCTTATCAGTTTATGAGCATTTGTCATTTTTGCCATGATTAATGTGTGCCTCCTATGAACTTGAGACCTACATGTGTTTTGGGCTATGCTATTCCATGTCTACATGGGTGTATGCCATGTATTTTTGTGATCAATGTGGTGACTAGCACAAGCATGCAAAGTAGCTCTCGGGATGTTGCTGATTTCAGGGACTTAGAATTCTTCCAAGTCATTTCCCTGATGTTATTTTTATGCCATGTATTCATGTTGCTACAGTGTGATCCATGCCTCTTTTGAGCATGTTCAGTAAGGATGATTTTGAGATATTGTTGTGTTCTATCCATCCATGGATTTGTTTGCAATTATGGAGTACCCTAGAATGACTCAATCTTGCTCTACTTTTGCTATAAAATGTTCCTGGCAGATTGGTTACGTGTTAATCAATTTTGCCAAGGTTGCTGTAGTTGATCCATGCGTGCTATGAGATTGTTCTTGCCATGTTTATCTTCTTGAACTTGTATTCTTGCTGGGTGTATGCTTAGTTCGTCATGCAATGCCTTGTGGTGAGTGCATCGAGCTCGCAAACATGCCTACATAACTCTGTTTTTGCCATGTCCAGTTTTCTGCTAAGTTTGAATCTGTTAACGAAACTTGCTATGTTTACATGGGTGCCATCATATCTTCTGATCCTTTTTGGCTTATGGTCAGTAAGGGACTTATGTTATATGCTTTGAGTAGATTCATTCCATGCCTTGCTTTGCTATGATCTGATCCTGTAGCATGTTGTTATCTTGCTCTAAACATTGCTTCCTGATGTTAATTCCTGGCATGTTGTTATTTTCACTAAGTCTGTGAAGCTGATATCTTTTGCACTTTTGCCATGCTTGTTTGAACCTGCTATTGTGTGATTTAGCCATAGCTCAGTGTTCATATTTTGTCAAGCATCTTGAGTGGATCACTGCCATGTGCTTTGTTGCTATGGTAGAGTGCATTAGCTTATTTTCTTGTTGCATTTTATATGGCATCGTGCTGTTAATCGCAGAATAGTGCCATTATTGTTTTGCTTGCCATTTGCAAACCGTGCATCCGATTCCGGTGATCTTTATATCGATTTCGACCGAAATCAACTCATCTTTCCAGCGGCACTCTTGGTTTTCCAAGTTGAGGCCTGGTTCAATCTCTTCCTTCTGGAGCACGCATATGCATTGCATATGACTTCCCGCATATCATGCCATGTTTTGCATCATGTTGCTTGCGCATTGCACCATGGTTGATTGTGTTTGCCTTTGCTTGTGTTCTTGCATTGGGTAGAGCCGGGAGACGAGTACGTGATCGAGGAACTCGTTGAGTATGCTTACGAGGATCAAGCTTATGTCAACTCGGAGAACTTTGCAGGCAAGATGACTATACCCTTGAAATCACTTCTATCTTTGATTGCTAGATGCTTGCTGTAACAACCACGATGCGGCTATATCTCCCACATGTCAGAGCACGACTTAGAGGCATAACCGCATTGTAGGCATGTCGCAAGAGGGGTAATCTTTACACATCCCATGTACTGAATAAGAAAGAGGTATAGAGTTGGCTTACAATCGCCACTTCACACAATACATGAATATAGCATTACATCATCCAGATACAGTCAAGGTCCGACTACGGAACCGAAACAAAAGAAGACCACCCCTAAAGCTACAGATCCCCGATCGCCCCGACTGGGCTCCACTACTGATCAACTGAAACGAAACAACACGATGAACAAGATCTTCATCGAGCTTCTCCTTGAGCTCGGTTGAGTCACCTGCACGATATCATCGGCACCTGCAAACTGGTTTTGGGAGTAATCTGTGAGTCACGGGGACTCAGCAACACACCCTCGCGATCAAGACTATTTAAGATTATGGGTAGGTAAAAGGTATGTGAGGTGGAGCTGCAGCAAGCACTAGCATATATGGTGGCTAACTTACGCAAATGAGAGCGAGAAGAGGAGCAAAGCACGATCGCGAACTAGAAGTGATCAAGAAGTGATCGTGAAACTACTTACATTCAAGCATAACTCCAACGCTGTGTTCACTTCCCGAACCCCGCCGAGAAGAGACCATCATAGCTACACACGCGATTGATGCATTTTAATTAGGTTAAGTGACAAGTTTTCTACAACCGGACATTAACAAATTCTCATCTGCCCATAACCGTGGGCACAACTTTCGAAAGTTCAAAACCCTGCAGGGGTGTCCCAACTTAGCCCATCACAAGCTCTCACGGTCAATGAAGGATATTCCGTCTCCCAGGAAGACCCGATCAGGCTCGGAATCCCGGTTACAAGACATTTCGACAATGGTAAAACAAGACCAATAAAGCCACCCGAATGTGTCGACAAATCCCAATAGGAGCTGCACATATCTCATTCTCAGGGCACACCGGATTGTCCAAGGTTCCGGTAGGCCAGTCCAGAGTTGCCCCTGGTGGCCATCAGCAGCTGACAGGTTGGACCAACACTCAGAGGAGCACTGGCCCGAGGGGGGGTTTAAATAAAGATGACCCTCGGGCTCCAGAAACCCAAGGGAAAAGAAAAGGCTGGGTGGCAAATGGTAAAACCAATGTTGGGCCTTGCTGGAGGAGTTTTATTCAAGGCGAACTGTCAAGGGGTTCCCATTATAACCCAACCGTGTAAGGAACGCAAAATCAAGGAACATAACACCGGTATGACGGAAACTAGGGCGGAAAGAGTGGAACAAAACACCAGGCATAAGTCCGAGCCTTCCACCCTTTACCAAGTATATAGATGCATTAAGTAAATAAGATATATTGTGATATCCCAACAATAATCATGTTCCAACATGGAACAAACTCCAATCTTCACCTGCAACTAGCAACGCTATAAGAGGGGCTGAGCAAAGCGGTAACATAGCCAACGGTTTGCTAGGACAAGGTGGGTTAGAGGTTTGACATGGCAATGTGGGAGGCATGATAAAGCATGTGGTAGGTATCGCGGCATAGGCATAGCAAAAGAGCGATCAACTAGCAAGCAAAGATAGAAGTGATTTCGAGGGTACGGTCATCTTTCTTGAGATCCCGCAAGGAAGAAGACCGAGTCCAAGAAGAAGACAAACGGACGTAGCCGAACGGATCGTCACATCTCCGGAACGAAACCGAAGCTAACGAGAGAGGCAACCCGGAAAGAAGCAAGTAACATAATAAACAACCATCACATAACATGGTATGGTGCACAACCAAGTATGATGCATGTCCGGTTTAATAAAGCATGGCATGGCAAAGGGCACAAACAAAACTACAAGTTAAGTGGAGCTCAATATGCAACGAGTTGCATATTGACGGAACACCACATCAATTATTTAGTTCTCTCTCGTTTATGTACTCAACAATATTAAATGTTGGTTAACAAGGCAAGAGGTGGAGCATAACAAAACTATACTATCTAAACAATTTAAATGGGGCCGAATATAACAAACAACAAATCCGGTAAATCCCCATATGCAATTATCAATTTGGTGCAACAACAATTTTAAACATCTAAATGTTATTACCATGATGCGAATGACATGTGCAAGTTTTATGCAGTATTTATGAAAACGTTGACATGATAAGATATGAGGCATTTGTCATCATGGCGGAAACGAAAGGGCGCCACGGCGACGAATCCGAAAATGATGCCACGGCAACATATCGGTTATCCGGTAGCCCACGGGGATACCGGTGCAAAAGGAAGTGACGGGAGCGTGTCATGCAAGGATGGTGGGGTGCTCCCGATTACCGGGTTCCCACATGTCGGTGGCAAGGCAAAATAGGGGCAACATGCACCAAACAACTCCGACACGGAGCAAACATGAGCATTTCATACAACATATGCTTTCGGTCCACGGGTCATCGTCTCGGCGGTTATACCTTCGAAGGGTGCATTCTCAAAGCGGTCCCGGGTTCGGTGCAAAGTAGAAGAAGTATACGTTGTCGCGACGGTGGTTGTACACGGTCGTCGTGGAAGTAGTTGTTCACGGGTCGTTGTCGGAAGTTGTCCTTCTTGCGAACTTGTCGGATCCACGGCGATGGTAGTTGTTCCCGGCGCTTGTGACCTGCGGTTCTTCGGGCAACGGTGGTCGTACACGTCCATAGATGTTCGGGTCATCACCATTCGTAGCCAAAACTTGACAAAACCCTCAGCGACAGTAGTAGTGGATGTCGTCGGTATCGTGGTACTTGGCGATATCCGTGCGTAGAGGTACTTTGCGGTTTCGACGACGGTCATACATGTTTTCGTAGATGAACTTGACTGATCCGAGGGATCTGGGTGTCGCGGTACTTGGCAAAAAACATGTCGAGGGTACTTGTACTCGCATCATCGTGGAAATAGTCGTTCGGGCTCCCGTGTGGACTTGCCGGTCTTGGTCTCCGCGGCGTAGTTGTACAAAAGCATCGTCGGAACTTGGACGAATCCAGAGGTGTGCACGACTAGTAGAGGAACTTGACGCATCCAAACGAAGCAACAAAATAGGCCTCGGTTCTTGGTGGTCAACGAAGGGAGGCGGCCGACGAAGTAGCAGCAGTGTGCGCACACTGGCAGCGGCATCCATGAGCAGAGGCACAACCCTGGTCGTGGGCACCGGCAGCGACCGGACGTGGGAGGCAGCAGAACAGGACAGTGAAGGAGCAGCTGCAGCGAGGCAGCGGTGCGGTGGTGAGCTCGCAGGGCGAGGACGGCGACGAGCTGGGCGCATCCGGAGGTAGGGACGAGGCCCTGCTGGCAGGCAGGAGGCGCAGAGGAGGGATGCGAGGTCGAGGAGGAGGCCTCGGTCGTGTAACGCGGGCAGCTTCCCGCTGGTCTTGGCGCGGGCGCCATGGCCATGGCCGGAGCAAGGGGCGTGGGAGGAGGAAGGCCATGTCGTGTTTGCTCGCCGGAGGCGAACGGCGGCGAGGCAGGGCATTGACCTGCCAGCTCGAGGAGGACGTGGCCATGGCAAGGAGGTGGGGAAGAAGACCAGGGCGCGGGGCTCGCGCGCAGGGCGGCGGAGCAGTCATTCCTGGTGGCGGGGCCTGGTCGAGAGGAAGAGCTGGGGTTCGAGGGAGAGAATTATACGACGCGTGGAGCTCTCCCTCCTTTTCTGACCGCATGTGCGGCGCAGGAGGAGGACGAGCGAGGGGGTCTCCTCTCCCTAGCGATGCGTGCGCTCTCCTGTCGACAAGGTGGAGACGAGGGAGAGAGGGAGAGATCAATCGGGGCGATCCAGATCGGACAGGTGGCTGGCGGCGGCAGGGAACGAGGGGGAGATGAGGTGAGTCGGGCTAGGGTTAAGATTTGGTGGGCTTTGGTGCCAATGGGCCTGCGGGGCTAGATGGCCTGGACACTCTCCCCCCTCTCTTTAAAAACTTAATCCTTTAATAGAAAAGAAATTAGAGAGAGGAAAAGAAAGAGAGGGTTAGGGAACGATTTTGAGCATGAGGATAATTTTTACAGACTCGTAAAAATGTGCACGGTCCACGAAAAATAGGAGAGACATGATTGAAAGATGTCATTCAAACTCATTTGAATTTAATTCAAATGGGTTTGAACTAGGGCTTGGTTATAAAAGTGTCCAAAAATGTTGATGTTTTAGGAGGAGCCTCGATAAAAGAGATGAGAGATATTGGCAAGGTTTGAAGGTCAAACTCGAAGAGGAATAGACATGGGAATAATTTTGCACGTGTGTTTTAGGTGATTCCATAGGAATGGATTATTTATCATAGCTCCCTAATATTGGGAGGGTATGTTATAAAGAGAACTCACCATGTGAATTCCCTCGGTTTAAATGGTTCAAAGATCCATGCCATTTATTTAGTTGAGTTGCAAAAGATTTATGAGATGATGGCAAGATGACATGATGCAATGCAAAAAATAAAAGGGGAGGCACAAAAGAAACACACAGTGAAACCCGGAACATATGGAAGTCTTCTCGAGCATCGGTCTCGGGGCGTTACAACACTCCACCACTATGAGAGGATCTTGTCCCGAGATCTAGGATGGCACCGGATAGAAAATGGAAGAGGAAGAGAACAGGTAAAACTAAGTTGCTTCTTGACAAAAGAGTGAAACCAAAGAACCTTGCGAGGTTGAGCAAATTCAAAGAAAGAATACAACAAAGATGAACGAACTTTAAAGCACTCCGTTAGGAAAGAGAAACAAGGAAGAACAAATTCGGACGCACTCCGGTTCACAAGAGATGCAAGACTTGATAAGGCGAAAAGAACTTGAGCAAAAGGGCACAACACTCCAGTTAAATGGATAAGCATGAAAAGAACAAGGTCCTGACAAAACAAGAAGATGGGTTGGAGAGAGCAACATCACAATGCCTCCGGAAGAAAAGATAGAATGGAATGGGATAAACGGAGGAGAAAAACAATATCTTCTATCTCGAATGAGCTTGAAAGCATCTTTAGGAGAAGGGTCGAACGTAGTTGTTGGTAAACCAACAACGAAAAGAGTAAGCTTGTAGTGGGCTTATGGAGAACATCTCAAAACTATGAGGTGAAATTCTGCCACTAACGGAAAACAATAGATTGGATTGATATCAACAAGGAGACGAGAAACTTATTTCACCGGGAGGACAAATGAAGAACTTGGGTCATTTATAAGCACCATAATAGCAAAATTCTCAGGGAAAGCTTTAGGTGAAATATAACCCAAGATAAATCCAAAGAAGAAATTGATGGATTTAAAATACCTCATTCTTGATAACTTGTGAATCATGGAACACGAAGGGAAATTATCAACAATGACATAACACCACCTCAAAAGATAAGATAGAATGAGTTGTACTTCGGAACGCAAGATGAAGAATGCTTGAGCTCCTCTGAAAAGAATATCGATGAAAACTTGGAGAAAGAATTTAATCCTTTATGAACCATCATTTAGAGCCTCCATGAAGAACTCCGGTAAACAAAAGGATAACTAAAAGGAAGAGAAGTTGAAAACACAAGGTGAAACCTTGTAATGATTTAGATGGATCTCCAGAATAAAGAATTAATCACTTGGATGAATCCAAAATAAGAATTATGTTATGCCCATCCTTCACCAATTTAAATTGATGACAATCAACGGATTTGACATACCACTCATTCTCGTAGAAAGGATTAAGATAGATATTTTGCAAACATGATAAGGTCTACAGCGACCCACCAGTAGGATTTGGAACAACAAAAGAATTTATATGAAAACGAAGGAAGAAGAATCTTGAATAGCCACCGTAAGAATTTAAAATGATTGAAGAAAAGATAAAGAAGCATTGGGAAGAATTAGAGAACAAATGAAGATACTTGAGGGGATTTAGATACATGAGAACAGAGAGATCATGAACTGATTAGAGGATATTTGAACGATGCACTGGTTAGATTTCGAGAATGATAACTGAAAGCTGAGAAAGAATAAATTCTGAGATGATGGGCTCCGGAGAATCAAATTGAAAAGACTCCTGAAATACTCCGGATGGGTGAACAGAGTTCTCACAATCGAAAACAATTATGAGAGGATGGCAACAAACTAGAATCACGAATCTTGAAGAGAATGGAGCAAGATATGGAGGAAAAAACTCTTCTTTGGTCTTCAAGTGTTGAGAACGATGATGAGAAGCACCACCAAGAATTGTTGAGATACTCCTGGATGACGAATTTAAAGGTTGAACCAACGGTGATAAGAATTTGACAGATCTTGGAGAAAGGCATTTGACTGATGAAAATTCATTCTTACGTCAAAATTTGAAATGAATTTTAGAATAGCTCCGGGAAAATTAGAAGAGTCAAGTAAGATCCTGGGAAAGACCTATGGGTTATGACCCACTCAAAAGATACACTGTTGAAGGATTGCTTGAACAGAGAGATTCCACCGGTTGAATTAAATGGATTGAATGAGATAACCTCCTCGAAATAGCTTGAACGGAATGAGAATGGAAACTTGAATCTTCTGAGATATGTTCGGCACTCCGGAACAATTGACTGACGAGAAGTAAATGATTGAGAGGTGCAATGGCATGGGAAATCATTTGAAACGAGGAAAAGGATATGATCAACACGAAAGTTTGAATTGGATCCACCAGAGAAGGAAAAGAATGAAGAATGATGAACTAGTAGAGCATCTTCAAGAGAACCACCGGGTAAGAACATTGATTGAAAAGAATGAAGAGACTTCACATGAATAAAAGGATGCTTTATTAAGAAATCTGAGTCCTTGATGAAACAAGGGTGGGAGGGCGGGAAAAGAAAGGCACTTGGAGACGAATGAAAACAAACACCGTTGAGAATACTTAGAGTTGGTCTTTCGGGTGTTGAAAATGAAAGGATCCACTTGAAGAGAAATACGCCGGTTGATAAGGATTGACATGACAATCTCGATGATCAAGAAGGATTAGTATTCACATAGAAATATGAGAGCACCATTTAGGAAAGGTATGGAATCAATACTTGACATTGAAGCAACTCGAATACCACAACTTAAAAACAAAACAAAGGGTTGGCTTGCAAAATAAGCCGGAACAAACATATGATAGAGATTTCGTCCGAAGTTTTCCTGGTGGGGCCTACACGGGCTCGATCGTACATCACCATCATGTACAAGGCAGTGCACATGACATACGAAGCGTCTCCGAGTCAGCATAGCCAAGGACTCTTTAAGACACAACGAGACCACTGTAAAACCAACCGTGGATAGGCGGACCACTAGACGTCGAACCCCAATTTCATATCATACATCTGTCGGAAAGATATCCTAGGAGCTACTTGAATTCCCACTTATAAACTCCCGAAATTTTCTAGTTATGCAATCAGGTGTTGGGGATAAAGGGGAAGCATAATATCTCACCCGAAACTAGCAAATCCTACATCCAGCTATATCCATCCTTCAACACATAACCAAGAAACCTTCGGAAATCATTTACCTAAACCTTCGAAAAGCATCCGTTATATGAGTTATGGCAATACTCCCGAACTCCCGCCCCAGTACTGGGTGGCATCGAGGTTATCTCACCAACAACTGCATAAAAGAGATTTTCGATGTCGGTGAAACTCAGGTATTCCAGAACTGCAACGATAAAATTGTGACGACAACACCTCGGAGCTCAACTCCCCGGGACACTGCCACAACCCCTAAATGTCAGGAGGCACCAAGAACAATGTTCTCGTCACAAAGCCATCGGAACGATTCCAAGATACTCGCATGATCCTAATTTTTTTTAGTGAAACTTGAGAAGAGAAGAGTCAAAACTCTACGTCAGGATGCCTCACCAGAGCGACGAAGGGACTGAGGAGTAAAAAGAATCCCACTCTCTAATATATATAATCCTATAAGACTCAAAACATTTTCCTAGACTCAACAACGCCAGCGATTCGATCAAGCAAGGGGCTCCTAAGTCGCGGATGGCTCTGATTACCAACTTGTAACACCCACGATGCGGCTATATCTTCCACGTGTCGGAGCACGACTTAGAGGCATAACCGCATTGTAGGCATGTCTCAAGAGGGGTAATCTTTACACATCCCATGTACTGAATAAGAAAGAGGTACATAGTTGGCTTACAATCGCCAGTTCACACAATACATGAATATAGCATTACATCATCCTGATACAATCAAGGTCCAACTACGGAACCAAAACAAAAGAAGACCACCCCTAAAGCTACAGATCCCCGATCGCCCCGACTGTGCTCCACTACTGATCAACTGAAACGAAACAACACGATGAACAAGATCTTCATCGAGCTCCTCCTTGAGCTCGGTTGAGTCACCTGCACGGTATCATCGGCACCTGCAAACTGGTTTTGGGAGTAATTTGTGAGTCACAGGGACTCAACAATCTCACACCCTCGCGATCAAGACTATTTAAACTTATGGGTAGGTAAAAGGTATGTGAGGTGGAGCTACAGCAAGCACTAGCACATATGGTGGCTAACTTACGCAAATGAGAGCGAGAAGAGGAGCAAAGCATGGTCACGAACTAGAAGTGATCAAGAAGTGATCCCGAAACTACTTTCGTTCAAGCATAACTCCAACGCCATGTTCACTTCCTGGACCCCGCCGAGAAGCGACCATCACGGCTACACACGCGGTTGATGCATTTTAATTAGGTTAAGTAACAAGTTTTCTACAACCAGACATTAACAAATTCCCATCTGCCCATAACCGCGGGCACGACTTTCGAAAGTTCAAAACCCTACAGGGGTGTCCCAACTTAGCCCATCACAAGCTCTCACGGTCAACGAAGGATATTCCTTCTCCCAGGAAGACCCGATCAGGCTCGGAATCCCGGTTACAAGACATTTCGTCAATGGTAAAACAAGACCAGCAAAGCCACCCGAATGTGCTGACAAATCCCGATAGGAGCTGCACATATCTCGTCCTCAGGGCACACCGGATTGTCCAAGGTTCCGGTAGGCCAGCCCAGAGTTGCCCCTAGTGGCTACCGGCAGCTGAAAGGTTGGACCAACACTCAGAGGAGCACTGGCCTAGGGGGGGGGGGTTAAATAAAGATGACCCTCGGGCTCCGGAAACCCAAGGGAAAAGGAAAGGCTGGGTGGCAAATGGTAAAACCAATGTTGGGCCTTGTTGGAGGAGTTTTATTCAAGGCAAACTGTCAAGGGGTTCCCATTATAACCCAACCATGTAAGGAACGCAAAATCATGGAACATAACACCGGTATGACAGAAACTAGGGCGGCAAGAGTGGAACAAAACACCAGGCATAAGGCCGAGCCTTCCACCCTTTACCAAGTATATAGATGCATTAAGTAAATAAGATATATTGTGATATCCCAACAATAATCATGTTCCAACATGGAACAAACTCCAATCTTCACCTGCAACTAGCAACGCTATAAGAGGGGCTGAGCAAAGCGGTAACATAGACAAACAATGGTTTGCTAGGACAAGGTGGGTTAGAGGTTTGACATGGCAATGTGGGAGGCATGATAAAGCATGTGGTAGGTATCGCGACATAGGCATAGCAAAATAGCGATCAACTAGCAAGCAAAGATAGAAGTGATTTCGAGGGTATGGTCATCTTTCCTGAGATCCCGCAAGGAAGAAGAACGATTCCAAGAAGAAGACAAACGGACGTAGCCGAACGGATCATCATAACTCTGGAATGAAACCGACGCTAACGAGAGAGGCAACCTGGAAAAAAAGCAAGCAACATAATAAACAACCATCACATAACATGGCATGATGCACAACCAAGTATGATGCATGTCCGGTTTAATAAAGCATGGCATGGCAAAGGGCACAAACAAAACTACAAGTTAAGTGGAGCTCAATATGCAACGAGTTGCATATTGACGGAACACCACATCAATTATTTAGTTCTCTCTCATTTATGTACTCAACAATATTAAATGTTGGTTAACAAGGCAAGAGGTGGAGCATAACAAAACTATACTATCTAAACAATTTAAATGGGGCCGGATATAACAAACAACAAATCCGGTAAATACCCATATGCAATTATCAATTTGGTGCAACAACAATTTTAAACATCTAAATGTTATTACCATGATGCGAATGACATGTGCAAGTTTTATGCAGTATTTATGAAAACGTTGACATGATAAGATATGAGGCATTTGTCATCATGGCGGAAACGAAAGGGCGCCACGGTGACGAATCCGAAAATGATGCCACGGCTAGTAGAGGAACTTGATGCATCCAAACGAAGCAACAAAATAGGCCTCAGTTCTTGGTGGTCAACGAAGGGAGGCGACCGATGAAGTAGCAGCAGTGTGCGCGCACTGGCAGCGGCATCCACGAGCAGAGGCACAACACTGGTCGTGGGCACCGGCGGCGACCGGATGCGAGAGGCAGCAGAACGGGACAGTGAAGGAGCAGCTGCAGCGAGGCAGCGGTGCGGTGGTGAGCTCGCAGGGCGAGGACGGCGACGAGCTTGGCGCATCCGGAGGTTGGGACGAGGCCCTGCCGGCGGGCAGGAGGCGTAGAGGAGGGATGCGAGGTCGAGGAGGAGGCCTCGGGCGTGGAACGCGGGCAACTGCCCGCTGGTCTTGGCGTGGGCGCCATGGCCATGGCCGGAGCAAGGGTCATGGGAGGAGGAAGGCCATGTCGCATCTGCTCGCCGGAGGCGAACGGCGGCGAGGCAGGGCATCGACCTGCCGGCTCGAGGAGGACCTGGCCATGGCAAGGAGGCGGGGAAGAAGAACAGGGCGCGGGGCTCGCGCGTAGGGCGGCGGAGCAGTCATTCTTGGTGGCGGGGCCTGGTCGAGAGGGAGAGCTGGGGTTCAAGGGAGAGAAGTGTATGATGCGTGGAGCTCTCCCTCCTTTTCTGACCGCAGGTGCGGCGTAGGAGGAGGACAAGCGAGGGGGTCTCCTCTCCCTAGCGATGCGTGCGCTCTCCTGTCAACAAGGTGGAGATGAGGGAGAGAGGGAGAGATCGATCGGGGCGATCCAGATCGGACAGGTGGCTGGCGGCGGCAGGGAACGAGGGGGAGATGAGGTGAGTCGGGCTAGGGTTAAGATTTGGTGGGCTTTGGTGCCAATGGGCCTGCGGGGCTAGATGGCCTGGACACTCTCCCCCCTCTCTCTTTAAAAACTTAATCCTTTAACAGAAAAGAAATTAGAGAGAGGAAAAGAAAGAGAGGGTTAGGGAAGGATTTTGAGCATGAGGATAATTTTTACAGACTCGTAAAAATGTGCACGGTCCACGAAAAATAGGAGAGACATGATTGAAAGATGTCATTCAAACTCATTTGAATTTAATTCAAATGGGTTTGAACTAGGGCTTGGTTATAAAATTGTCCAAAAATGTTGAGGTTTTAGGAGGAGCCTCGATAGAAGAGATGAGAGATATTGGCAAGGTTTGAAGGTCAAACTCGAAGAGGAATAGACATGTGAATAATTTTGCATGTGTGTTTTAGGTGATTCCATAGGAATGGATTATTTATCATAGCTCCCTAATATTGGGAGGGTATGTTATAAAGAGAACTCACCATGTGAATTCCCTCGGATTAAATGGTTCAAAGATCCATGCCATTTATTTAGTTGAGTTGCAAAAGATTTATGAGATGATGGCAAGATGACATGATGCAATGCAAAAAATAAAAGGGGAGGCACAAAAGAAACACACGGCGGAACCCGGAAATATGGAAGTCTTCTCGAGCATCGGTCTCGGGGTGTTACACTCGCTCTATTGCTATGCCTATGCCGCGATACCTACCACCTGCTATATCATGCCTCGCATATTGCCATGTCAAACCTCTAACCCACCTTGTCCTAGCAAACCGTTGTTTGGCTATGTTACCGCTTTGCTCACCCCCTCTTATAGCGTTGCTAGTTGCAGGTGAAGATTGGAGTTTGTTCCTTATTGGAACATGTCTATTGTTGGGATATCATTCTTATATCTTGTTTACTTTAATGCACCTATATACTTGGTAAAGGGTGGAAGGCTCGGCCTTATGCCTGGTGTTTTGTTCCACTCTTGCCGCCCTAGTTTCCGTTATACTGGTGTTATGTTCCTTGATTTTGCGTTCCTTACGCGGTTGGGTTATAATGGGAACCCCTTGACAGTTCGGCTTGAATAAAACTCCTCCAGCAAGGCCCAACCTTGGTTTTACCATTTGCTACCTAGCCTTTTTCCCTTGGGTTTCGTGGACTCAAGGGTCATCTTTATTTTAACCCCCCCGGGCCAGTGCTTCTCTAAGTGTTGGTCCAACCTGAGCGATGTCCGGCGCCCCCTGGGCAACCAGGGTCTATGCCAACTCGACTTCTGGCTCATCCGGTGTACCCTGAGAACGAGATATGTGCAGCTCCTATCGGGATTTGTCGGCACATTCAGGTGGCTTTGCTGGTCTTGTTTTACCATTGTCGAGATGTCTTGTAACCAGGATTTCGAGTCTGATCGGGTCTTCCTGGGAGAAGGAATATCCTTCATTGACCATGAGAGCTTGTGATGGGCTAAGTTGGGACACCCCTGCAGGGATTTGAACTTTCGAAAGCCATGCCCGCGGTTATGGGCAGATGGGAATTTTTTAATATCCGGTTGTAGAAAACCTGACACTTAACTTAATTAAAATGGATCAATCACGTGTTAGCCGTGATGGTCTCTTTTCGGCGGAGTCCGGGAAGAGAACATGGTCTCGTGTTATGCTTGAACGTAAGTAGTTTTAGGATCACTTCTTGATCTTTGTAGCTTCTCAACCATGCTTTGCCTTCTCTTCTCGCTCTCATTTGCGTATGTTAGCCACCATATATGCTAGTGCTTGCTGCAGCTCCACCTCACTACCTTTTTCGTACCCATGAGCTTAAATAGTCTTGATCGCGAGGGTGTGAGATTGCTGAGTCCCCGTGACTCACATATTACTTCCAAAACCAGATGCAGGTGCCGACGATGCCATTCCAGGGGATGGGACTGAACTCAAGTGGGAGTTCGATGAGGACTCAGGACGTTACTATGTTTCCTTTCTAGACGATCAGTAGTGGAGCCCAGTTGGGGTGATCGGGGATCTTATGCATTTGGGGTTGTCTTTATTTTTGGTTCTGTAGTCGGACCTTGATTGTATTCTGGATGATGTAATTGTATATTTATGTATTGTGTGAAGTGGCGATTGTAAGCCAACTCTGTATCTCCTTCTTATTCAGTACATGGGATGTGTAAAGATTACCCCTCTTGCGACATGCCTACAATGCGGTTATGCCTCTAAGTCGTGCTCCGACACGTGGGAGATATAGCTGCATCGTGGGTGTTACAGTGGGTTAGAGGCTTGACATGGCAATATGGGAGGCATGATATAACAAGTGGTAGGTAGCGCGACAAAGCGGTAGATCGAACAACTAGCAAGCAAAGATATAAGTGATATCGAGGGTATGGTCATCGTGCCTGCAAAGTTCTCAGAGTTGTCGAAAGCTTGATCCTCGATAGCGTACTCAACAGGTTCCTCGGTCACGTACTCGTCTCCCGGCTCTACCCAAAGCAAGAACACAAGCAATGGAACAACAATCAATCATGGTGCAATGCGCAAGCAACATGATGCAATACATGGCATGATATGTAAGATATGATATGCAATGCATATGCGTGCTCCGGAAGGGAAAGAATGATCAAGGCATCAACTTGGCAAACCAAGTATGCCGCTGGAAAGATGAGGAGATTTCGGTCGAAATCGATATAAGGATCACCGGAAACGGATGCACGGTTTGCAAATGACAAGCAACATAAGGATGATGCGAATCTGCGATTAACAACATGTGTAGCGACCCAACCCGAATGGGTCAAGTCTCTGTGCTTAAGTGTCATCCCTGGATCGGTATGCTGACACACATAGTACTCGAGGATTTATAACAGAGGTAAATCACATGTAAAAGTAACGTAAATACTATTACCTCAAATCCAAAATAGCGGAAGCAACAAGGTTGTGGATTCCCATCAACACCAACGGCAAAGTTGAGTGTAGAATCGTAACCCTAACGTATCACTTACTCGTCGTAAGAAACCTGCAACATGAGACGTTGCAGCCCGAAACGGGTCAATACATTGAATGTACTGGCAAATTCACACCATAGAGAAAATGATGAACAATGGCTATCACTATATGCATATATGGCTGGTGGAAAAGCTCTATGGTTATAATGTTTTTGCGAAAAGCCAATTTTTCCCTACTGCAAAGGAATAAATTTTATTTAACTATCATGGTGGTTGTTGAACATTGAGAATGGTTGACAACATTCTCAATCCCAATTAATTTACATCATTAAAACCCAACAATATTCATTTAAAGTAACGTGATGAGATCAACAGGATAATCCAAGAACTAGATACTCAAGATGTCCATAACCGGGGACACGGCTAATCATGATTAGTTTATACACTCTGCAGAGGTTTGCGCACTTTTCCCCACAAGACTCGATCGCCTCCGTTGGATTTCTCGCACTACATGGTGTTTGAGAAACGGATGACTGAGACACAGTCTTTCAGAAATGCTAGCACCTTACGATGGATAGACCGGTACACCTACTTTCCCCTACATATGCTAGTCTACCCTGTAAGAGTTCGCACGACTTAATCAACTATGCCAGAGCCCATAATGGCTTGTGGCTGCACACGGAAGTTTCTAGTATGAATAATCTCATGATCCCTTTGAGCCTGGGTGGCGGTCCAAAAGAAAACAGGCAAGTCCTGGATTACCCAGGTGCCTAGACAGGCAATCCTAGAATAACCAGGTGCCTCAATCCACCTAGATGTGTGTTTAAGTTGCCACCTTAAGTAAACCATTAATTAACAATCTCACATCTGTCATGGATACTCTCAAAAACCCAATCCACGTCTACGAGCATAGCATGGCCATGTAAGCATAACGTAAAAGTAACTCCCAAGGTTTGAATGCAGGACAATAGGTTCCTACCTCATCAACTACTTCCCAATACCCACATGTTATCAATCCTACTCATGCAATGTTTGAGGGTGAAGCTAATGCATAAAAACTGGGTATGGAAGGGGATATGATCAAGGTGTGAACTTGCCTGCAATGTTGATGAAGATGATTCGCACTCAAAACTCTTGATAGCTCTACTCGTCACACTCCGGCCTATCTATCGTAAGCAAGCAATAGTAACCACACATAAGCAATCACTCAAAAGATCAAAAAGATCGAAGAAGACAATTCGAAAAACATCAAAACCAAGCAAATAGCTCTTGCAACATAAAACTATTTCTAACAGTACCAAAATTATGTGAATTTGGCCTTATCAGAAGGTTTAGGTCAAGAGCTTCGATTTGCAAAAAGAATCAACTCAAACGGAGCTACGAAACTCAAGTTATGATCAAACGAAGTTTGAATTCAAATCTGATCTAATTCAAATTTTAAACTTTTCAAAAACATGTTTGAGTTGGATTAGAGGATAGAGGAGATCATAACGAAGACGTGGGCGTTGGTTTCGTTGGATTTGGACTAACGAGTAAAAAGTTATGCTTGTTTGAAAAACAGGGACTATTCTGTCACACCCTAGTTAGCCATGCATTAGAGTGTTGCATCATGTTTACTCTTTCATCAGAAACCTGGAATGGGGATGACAGAACCCCCAGTCCCCTCTGAAACCAATTAGGGTTTACTAAAAACTTTTTCAATGAACCTGAAATGCCCTTCTAAAATGCCCATCATTTTTGTCTTGGTTCAGAACCTCTGCCAAAAGTGATGCACATTTTCCTAGGCCATCTTAGGGTTTTTGAATTAAATCATAAATATTTGAATTTGGGCATTTAAAATTATATAAAATATTTAAATGCTCAAATATCTCCAAACTAAAATGTTTCATGTTGGAAATAATCCAACTATGGACCAGGAGTAGTTTGGTGATTTTAGGAGTTGCCTAAGTATTTTATTTAATTCAACAAAGTTGCAGAAGTATTAAAAAAACAGAAAACAGAAAGAAAATGG
>NC_041386.1:373003640-373013246 GCF_002162155.2 Triticum dicoccoides
CCGTGCCTTCGTCGTAGCCGTGCTCCCCGCCGCCCGTGCGTCCTCTCATCGTGTCCAGGAGCTCCGCCGCTGTCCACTCCATCGAGCAAGCCGAGCCCCGAGCGCTCGTAGCGCCCGAGTCCACCGCAACGACCTCGCCCGAACCGCCGTCGCCGGAGATCCCCTTCAACGCCGTCGTCGCTCCGGTCCATCTCCGGCCGCACCAAGGGCTTCGTCGCACTCACTGTGAGCTTAGCCATCTTCCCCCCCTCCTTTTCTTGCTCCCGAGCTGTGTAGCGGCCTCCCGGAGCTCAACCGCACCCACCGCCGTGGAGCTCGTCACCGACGTGCTCCCGGTCACCCTCCGACCACTCCACGGTGTCCATGATGCTCACTGTGTCACGTAGCACCTAGATAGCTACTCCCCGCGCCTCACCGACCCCTCTAGCGTCAAGTTCGTCTTCGGCCGAACCCCGGTGGCCGCCAAAGTCGTCGCCGGCGCCAACTCCGGCCATCCCGACCCCAACGGACTCCACCAAGAGTTGCGGCTCGTCCTCAGCTCCACTCCGGTGGTCTCCGCGACCCGTTTGGCGGCCGAAACAGCCAAAACCACTTCCGCCGCCGCGTCGGGCTCGCCGGCGGCTAAACGCCGGTGCAGCCGACCCGGGTTTGACCACGGGTGGGCCCTGGTTGACTCCCCTGAGTCAATGACAGGTGGGGCCCAGCCCTGTTAATTAAACAGGTTTAGTTTTAATTAAACTTAATTAATCTAATCACACTGACACGCGGGACCCACTGTCAGGTTTGACCCGGACATGTCCCGTTGACCTGCTGACGTCACACTGACGTCAGGCTGACGCAATAATTGATTTTCTGGAATTAATCTAATATAGGAAATTCCAGAATATAGTTTAAACTTTAAAAAATTCATAACTTTTATTCTGTAACTCCAAATCAGACAAATTATATATGAAAAATGATCAGAAAAATCCAATCTATCCATCTATACTATTTTCATGCATGATTAAACAAGTTAACCTGATGTTTAATACAGAACAAGGAAAAACACTTTAACGGGCCATGTTTGAGTTTGAAATTTGAATCTTTGATTCAAATTGATTCAAACCCTTCTGGTCTTTAGTTGCATTAGCCCAACACACTCATATTGCTATGTTTCATGCATGCATCATATTGTTGCACATTGTTTGGTGATGGTTGTGTATCGGTGTTCTTTGCGGCAGGTTCTGCCTCCGAGGAGTACCGTGATTACCCTAACGAAGAACCGTATCAGTGCATCAAACCATCAGGCAAGCAACCAACCATTTGATCATATCGATACAATCCCATGTTCTCGCTCCTGCTCTCTTTTACTGCATTAAGACAACGCGTTTCAAACTGCTGTGTGCTACGGTAGTTGAACCCACTTCCTCTGCATGACCTGTCATTGCCACAGTAACTAGATGAAACCCACTAGCATGTGTAGGAGTTGATTGAGCCATATGTATGTGTTGTTCCTACCTTGCTATGCCTGCTATGCTTAGAGTCGTGTCAGGTCTGGTTCATCTGGGTGATGGGCTAGAGTGAAATGATTATGTCGGTAATGAGAGTGGTGTGGTGAACACGACTTGGTAAATGTATCGATGAGGGGGCATGTAGGAGTACATGGTGGGTTGTTTCATTGAAGCCGACCTTAAGCACTGAGATCTGTATGTGTGATTTAAGAATCAGCTACTACCATGCATTGGGCCCGAAACCAATGGACCCTCTCGGCTTCTTATTCACCCTAGTTCTCCGTCCAGGAGTTGCAAGTAGTTTCTGGTGTTTGTAGCCTACTGGAGGCCGTGGACAGCGCTGACCGTAGGGGTGGGCTATGATGCGGTAGGTACGTGGCCGGGTGTACCGAATACCCGTTAGGTATCTCAGGAACCCTGTTCACATCGTTCGGGGCCGTATGGGAAACCTCGGCCGGACTCCCTATGGATGGAACCTGGATAGGCGATAAACCTGGACTGGAGGCTTAGGTGATTAGGTAGGTCGTGGCCGACACCCACGTTGGGCTTCCGCTTGAAGGTTGCCGAGAACATGTCGTGTAAACGACGGTAAGTGGTGAGAGTGTGTATGAAGAAGTACACCCCTGCAGGGTTATCATGATCTATTCGAATAGCCGCGTTCGCGGTAAAGGACTACTTGGTTGCCTATACAGTTCATAGACAAGTAAATGGAAACTACTAAAAGCCTCAAGATAAGTGTGAGTGCCGAGGATGGCTCTTCCGTAGGAAGACGGAGGTGGATCCTCGGTAGTGTATTGAATTGGTGAGTAGTGGACTCGTGTGCGCAAAACCATTTCAAGTTGGAGTCTCGTAGGTTAGCCTAGCCAAGAGTCAAAGCTGGCTTGCTGCAACAACTCCACCAACCCTTCTTGATAATATGCATGTATGTAGGATCTGATATAAGTCTTGCTGAGTACCTTTGTACTCATGTTGCTATAATTTACATTTTTACAGAAGACGCTGCAACCCCTTCTGATGGGTTCTACGTAGACGTTGACATCAATGAGTAGGCTAAGGCCCAGGTGGTGATCCTGAGCTTGTGAAGGACCACGTAGTATAGCTAGGCTTTCCAAGCCTCTTTTATTTTTCTAGTTGTCTGTACTCAGACAAGTTACTTCCGCTGCTGGTTTGTATGACTGTATGACTTGAATGCTGGGTCGTGTGACCCGTACCTTTGTGTATGTTATGTATGGCTCTCTGAGCCTTAAATAAAGTACTTGTGTCATAGAGTCATGTTGTGATGCCTTGTTGTATTTGCACATATCGAGCATATTGTGTGTATGATTGAAATGCTTGGTATGTGTGGGATCTGACTATCTAGTTGTTTATCCTTAGTAGCCTCTCTTACCGGGAAATGTCTCCTAGTGTTACCGCTGAGCCATGGTAGCTTGCTACTGCTCTGGAACACTTAGGCTGGCCGGCATGTGTCCTTCTTCGTTCCGGTGTCTGTCCCTTCGGGGAAATGTCACGCATTGAGTACCGGAGTCCTGTTAGCCCGCTACAGCCCGGTTTACCGGAGTCCTACTAGCCCAGTGCTACAGCCCGGACCCACTTGCTGATGACCGACACGTTCGAAGCTGGGTCATGGATGCCTGTCCCTGTAAGTCTGTGCCACTTTGGGTTTACAACTAGTCATGTCAGCCCGGGCTCCTTAACATATGGATGCTAGCGACACTATCATATACGTGAGCCAAAAGGCGCAAACGGTCCCGGGCAAAGGTAAGGCGACACCCGTGGGGATACCGTGCGTGAGGCCGCAAAGTGATATGAGGTGTTACAGGCTAGATCGATGTGTCATCGAGTCGGGGTCCTGACAGCGTTGGCATCAGAGCCGGACTGCCTGTAGGTTCTCCAAGCCAAACTGGTCGATGTTGAGTCTAGAAATTCTTTAGTTATATGTAGGGGAATTGTTTGTGGGTGGAACGTAAGGCTCTTTTTACTCCTTTATCTTATGACATTCTGATCTGAGTCAGTCTATTCTTCCACCGGGGGTTAAGGAATTAGGATCTATTCTCTCTATCAGGATCACGTGTTACTAATCAGTAGTACCTTATAGGGTTGATGGATACAAGCCTAGTTCAGTTCTACTACCACATTATGTTGTTAGGATGGACTCAGAACTTTGATATGATGATGTTGAGTGTGTATGAAATCCTTTGTCAAATGTCTCAAAATCCTTCTTGAGCATTTACAGCTGTTATGCTACCGAAATTTTGCTAGAAATTCTAATGCCTTTGCATTATGATTGAATTTTCAGATGGCCACTCGCGACCTCAATCAAGTGGTTCGCCTGACTCGATGCCTAGATGGACCCGGCCATACTGCCATGTTGGTCAGGGTAATGACTGAGGCTGGATACCGTTGGTATCCTGAGTACACGGTTGAAGAGCAATTCCGAGACTTTAATCAAAGCCAGTATCTCTGCACTGTCAGGATATTTCCATCTTATCCTGGGTCCACCGAGCCCCTTCACTGCTCCTATGGACTCGGGGTTACTATTGAGATGGATGTGCAGGACGCCGCCTACTCTATGATGACCATCATGCGAGTCAGGTCTGGCCTATTTCGGGACTCTGATTTCCGGTATATGCCAGGATCACTTCCGGGAGCACAAGGGTATCTCCAGGCTATCTATGCTGACCTCACTCAGGAGGATTCACGGACTCGCACTACTGCTGAGATGCTCGAGGATAAGGACCGTGAAAATCGGGCCTTGAGGTTAGAGCTCTTCAATACCCGTGCTGACCATTGGGCCACATTGACTCGGTTTGCACCAGCGGTGCAAGCTGGATATTCGGATATGCGCGATCTCTATCCTGTGAGATCTGCTCTGCCAGACGTGATGGGTTGGCGTGATGTAGGAGGCATCACCCCACCTCGCGGTCCCCGCAGGCCACCGTCTGTTGGTCCAAGACCTCATCCTAGCCCCTATGGTCCACAAGCTCCGCGAGATCGTCTGTTTCCGGATGATCATGTTGAGCTTCCAGGCTATGGAGGTGACTTCTACGAGGACTACTACGGATCGATCTGAGTTAGTGGTAGTATCACTAGTTCGTGTTAGCTGTGTCGTCTATCGTCCTGCGTGACTCGTGGGATATGACCTGGTTTGTATCGCATTCCAGAGGTGTAGAAAAATAATGTATAGGAGCTTGGAATGCCTCCGATGAGATGTAATCCTCTTTTCACCGTAATAGTACCTTGTTTGGTCTTATACTAAACCCTGTATGGTGTGTATGACGATGGAATAAAGAAGCAGTTTCTGTATCTACCATGTCATACGGATGATCATCTTGCATTCCGAGTTATTCCTTACATTCTGTATCCTATGTCGGAATTTTATCATTCTGACTAAATCATTGTCTTGTTTACCTAGGATGGTCAACACGCGCACTAACCCTGCTCCTCAAGAGCAGGCCGAAGGCAGTGCAGTCAGGAATGCAAATCTGCCTCATCCTCCTTCCCTAGCCGAGGTTATGATGGAAGCCGAAAGAAACAAGCGGGAGACCAACCGTTTGTTGGAGCGTATTGAACAGAACACAGCACACCATCAGAGGACTAACGTGGTGTCACTCAGTGATTTCATCAAGTTACATCCACCCACGTTCCACCACTCCGTCGAGCCTCTCGACGCTGATGACTGGCTTCGCAGTATCTCTCACAAGCTGCGTTCCGCGCTAGTAGCTGAGGCTGACAAGGTCACCTTTGCCGCATATCATCTTGAAGGCCCCGCCAGTCTATGGTGGGAGAATTATGGAGCTATGCGCCCAGCGGGCCATGTCACTACTTGGGCTGAATTCAGCGAGGCTTTCCGTGAACATCACATTCCGGAGGGTCTCATGGACCGTAAACGTGAGGAATTTTGCAGTTTCACTCAGGGCCGACTCTCTGTGGATGCTTACAGCAGGGAGTTCGGTAACCTCGCACGATATGCAACTGAGGAAGTTTCTACTGATGCCAAGAAGCAAGCAAGGTTCCATAAGGGACTTAGTCCTGAGCTTCGACGCGACCTTCGTCTGCATGAGTGCACATCTTTTCAGAAACTTGTTAACAAGGCCATGAGTGCTGAGACTGGTCAGACTGATTATGACGCAACACGCAAGCATGGCCGTGACATGGGTTCCTCATCCGGTGCTGGTCCTCAGAAGCGCCGCGTGTGGGTGCCCAACACCGCCCTGCCACCCAGGTTCACACCGAGGCCATCCTTCCAGGCGCCTCGCCCCGTTCAACAGTCTGCACCAGCCAAGCCCTATGGGGGTCCAACCAACAATGCTCCTCCACGTACCAGTTCCGTGACTTGTTTCAAGTGTGGGGAATCTGGCCACTATATGCGTGAGTGTCCCCAGACCAACCCCAACCAATCTACTAAAGCTGTTGGCCGTGGCAAGCCGACAGGGAAAGTGTTCCACGCCAAGCAGGCCATCACTACACGTGGCCATGTCAACTGTATCTCTGCCGAAGAAGCTCAAGAGGATCCCAACGTCGTTCTCGGTACGCTCCTTGTTAATTGCCACCCGGCATCTGTTCTTTTCGATACAGGAGCCTCTCATTCATTTATATCCGAGAACTATGCTCGTTTGCATAACACCGCATTCTGTGACATGCCATCCACTATGGAAATTTCTACTCCCGATTCTAGATGGCAGACCTCCAGGGTAAGTTATGGAAATGAAATCCAAGTCGACAGACTTGTTTTCCTTGCATCTTTGATAGCTCTCAAATTTTCAGATATTAATATCATTTTGGGTATGGACTGGATGTCAGCTCATCATGCCAAAATTGATTGCTTCTCTAGGACTGTTCAACTCACTCATCCTTCGGGCAAGATAGTCAATGTCTTGACCCGGTTAGCCGAGCGACAATTATATTCTCTTAACGCCAGCCCTTTGCCAGACCTTGAGGACGTTCCGGTAGTCCGTGACTTCCCGGATGTCTTCCCAGAGGAATTGCCAGGTGTTCCACCTGACAGGGATGTTGAGTTCGTAATAGACCTCATTCCAGGAACCGTCCCGATTGCTAGAAGACCCTATAAGATGGCACCACTAGAACTAGCCGAGCTTAAGAAACAACTCGATGAGTCCTTGAAAAAGGGTTTCATCCGACCAAGTTCATCTCCGTGGGCTTGCCCCGTCCTATTCGTCAAGAAGAAGGATGGTACGGACCGGATGGTTGTAGATTATCGACCTGTTAATTTGGTCACAATCAAGAACAAATATCCGCTCCCTAGGATCAACGACCTGTATGATCAGCTCGCTGGATCCTCAGTCTTCTCCAAGATGGATTTGAGGTTGGGCTACCATCAAATCAAAATCAGAAACGGGGACATCCCTAAAACGGCCTTTGTTACTCGTTATGGCCAATACGAGTACACCGTCATGTCCTTCGGTTTAACCAACGCTCCAGCCACCTTTTCTCGGTTAATGAACTCAATCTTCATGGAGTATTTGGATAAATTCGTCGTGGTTTACCTCGATGATATACTCATCTACTCCAAGAGCGAGGAAGAACATGCCGAACATCTAAGGCTAGTGTTGAAGAAACTTCGAGAGCATCGCCTTTATGCCAAATTTTCTAAATGTGAATTCTGGTTGTCGGAAGTGACCTATCTGGGTCATGTAATATCTGGTAAAGGTATTGCTGTTAACCCTGAGCGAGTTCAAGCCGTCCTTAATTAGACTCCACCTGAATCGGTCAAGCAAGTTCGGAGTTTTCTGGGCTTAGCGAGCTATTGTCGTCGCTTTGTCGAGAACTTCTCCAAAGTTGCTAAACCTCTAACCGAACTCCTCAAGAAAGATAAACATTTCGAATGGACTCCACAATGTGAGCACAACTTTCAGGAACTGAAAAGACGCCTGACTTCTGCTCCCGTGCTGGTACCGCCAGACTTCTCTAAGGACTTTGTTATCTACTGCGACGCCTCGCGACAAGGATTAGGTTGCATTCTCATGCAAGATCGACATGTAATTGCTTACGCTTCACGGCAATTGCACCCACATGAGGAGAATTATCCTACTCATGATCTAGAGCTTGCAGCCGTAGTCTATGCACCTAAGACCTGGCGACATTACCTCCTCGGTAACCGTTGCGAAATATTCACTGATCACCAAAGTCTGAAGTACATTTTCACCCAACCGGATTTGAATCTCAGGCAAAGACGTTGGGTTGAGTTGATCACAGATTTCGACTTAGGAATAACTTACACCCCAGGGAAAGCCAACATCATGGCTGATGCGCTAAGTCGTAAATATTATTGTAACAACCTAATGCTACAACAAAGTCAACCGCTTCTCCATGAGGAATTTCGGAAGCTTAACCTTCACATTGTTCCTCAAGGTTTTCTTTCCACCTTGGTGGTGAAACCTACCCTTACGGACCAGATCATCAAAGCACAGAAGGTAGATCCGGGAATTTCCCGCATCAAGAGAAACATCAAGAAAGGAGTTGCGAATTGTTTCTCCATTAATGATCAAGGGGTCGTATACTTCGGGAATCGACTAGTGGTTCCCAAAGTGCGAAACCTGAGGCGATTGATCCTTAAGGAGGCTCATGAATCTCCTCTCACCATTCATCCCGGTAGTACTAAGATGTATCAGGACCTATGCCAGAGGTTCTGGTGGACTAGGATGAAGAGAGAAATTGCTCAGTATATTGCTAGCTGCGACGTCTGCTGTTGTGTAAAAGCAGAGCATCAACGGCCTGCTGGCACCCTTCAACCCCTAGCTATTCCTGAATGGAAATGGGATAAAATTGGTATGGACTTCATTACCGGTTTTCCCAGGACCAAAAGAGGGAATAATGCTATCTTCGTCGTTGTTGATCGTCTTTCCAAAGTGGCCCATTTCTTACCTGTTCGCGGGAGTATAACCGCTAGTCAGCTGGCAGACTTATACATCTCCCGAATAGTGTCTCTCCATGGTGTTCCTTTCGAAATCAACTCGGATCGAGGAAGTCTTTTCACCTCTCGATTTTGGGAAAGTTTCCAAAACGCCATGGGAACCCGCCTTTCCTTTAGCACCGCCTTTCACCCTCAATCGAGTGGTCAAGTGGAACGCGTCAACCAGATCCTAGAAGACATGCTTCGAGCCTCTGTTATCTCATTCGGAATGGATTGGGAGAAGTGCCTTCCATTTGCCGAATTCGCTTACAACAACAGCTATCAATCTAGCTTGGGTAAAGCCCCTTTTGAAGTTCTCTATGGACGACGGTGTCGAACACCCCTTAACTGGTCAGAGACCGGGGAAAGACAATTCTTTGGCCCGGATATGATTCAGGAAGCAGAAGAGCAAGTTCGCATCGTTCGTGAAAAGTTGAAAACAGCCCAATCTCGTCAAAAGAGTCAATATGACCGAAAACATAAGGCTATGACTTTCGAGGTTGACGAGAAGGCTTACCTTCGGGTTACCCCTCTGAAGGGAACCCATCGTTTCGGTATCAAAGGCAAATTGGCTCCTCATTACATTGGACCTTTTCGCATTCTCGCTAAACGAGGAGAAGTTGCCTACCAGTTGGAACTACCTTCGCACCTCTCCAGAGTCCACGATGTCTTCCACGTTTCTCAACTCAGGCGTTGCTTCTCGGATCCTATCCGTGGAGTGGACCATGAAACTTTTGATCTCCAAGATAATCTTACATATCGAGAGTACCCCATTCGTATCCTCGATCAGGCCGAGCGTACCACTCGACGTCATAATATCAAGTTTCTCAAAGTACAATGGTCGCACCATTCTGAGGATGAAGCAACTTGGGAAAGGGAGGATCGTCTTCGACTTGAGTATCCCGCCTTCTTTCCGGAGGAACCCAAATCTCGGGACGAGATTCTTTTGAGTGGGGGTGAGTTGTCACACCCTAGTTAGCCATGCATTAGAGTGTTGCATCATGTTTACTCTTTCATCAGAAACCTGAAATGGGGATGACAGAACCCCCAGTCCCCTCTGAAACCAATTAGGGTTTACTAAAAACTTTTTCAATGAACCTGAAATGCCCTTCTAAAATGCCCATCATTTTTGTCTTGGTTCAGAACCTCTGCCAAAAGTGATGCACATTTTCCTAGGCCATCTTAGGGTTTTTGAATTAAATCATA